>NW_009605102.1:13060-13468 GCF_000690535.1 Cariama cristata
CTCTAACCTACTCTGAAAAACAGAACTTGCCTTTCTGAGGTGATGCAGAGATGCAGTCTGACCACTGAGGACACTTCTGGTACTCCAACTTCCTCTTAGGTTTTATCTGGAGAGGGAGGAGACGTTTGGGATGGTGATGAGGAAGACAACCAGGGGTAATTATTTAAGTATTAAAAAAATTAAAAGTTCTGTTAAAATACAGAAGCCTATGCACAAAACTTGCATTATTTTTGTAGAAATCAAAATCCTCAAGGAAAAATAGAAAAACTATTTACTCTAGACTGACCCCAAATTCCTTCTTTTGTTTTTCATTTACAAGAAACAACCTACTATATACAGAATGCAATAATTTTTTGAAAATACACAGACCTGAAAGCTACAAGTTGTCTCTCATAAAGCTGGTAGGGA
>NW_009605102.1:13499-17322 GCF_000690535.1 Cariama cristata
AAAAAGAGGCAGAAGGAAAAGGATTTTCTCTCCTCACAAGATTTCCTCTCATTTTTCCCTATCCCAGTCAAAAACTCTATAGCCAGCTAAGCCAGCTGGATTTAGATCTGCTCTAACACTGCCACATGCAACCACATAAGAAGTTCGGATCATACTAGCTCGGAGATACACATTAAGCCACCATAGCTTTCCTCAATAGCATACAGCTATCACACCGTTTATCGTGACACAAACAGAAAGCGGGACTGGCTTTGGAGAAGAATCAAACCAGCAGAAACATTCCTACATAGATGGGGTCCTGCAGACCAACCCAATTTTGTCAGCACCGTGAAAGAGTAATTCTTGTAGCTGCTAAAGAAGATGGATCCCTCCCCATTTTGTGTTACAGAAGAACCGGCTGTTGAAACTCAACCTACACCAGTCCTGTCCATCTGCTCAACGCTCGCTGCAGAAGGGCATACACAGTGAAATACAGAGAGGGAAAACAGGGGATCCGCACAGGCCATCCTTTGGAGAAGAGATGTTTTGTATGTTTCTAGGCCACAAAGCAAGTCAGAATTTGATTCTGAACCCGTACTTATCACTACTGTCATACACGTCATTATGTTCTTTGACTTTGCTGTCCACGCATCCCCAGACTAAAGCAAATCCTCCACAAATGGCACTTGTTATCCAAGGTCCAGACAGCATCTAAGCTTAGAAGAGAGCACAGCAAATGCAAACAGGCTTGTGTGCATTCACTTCCCCAAGACTATCTGTACCTCTCACCAGGGTCCTTCATTTGCGGTACGTACTATTTGTGGAAATCCACACAGAGCTCTGGGTCCCCAGTGGCCTCTCCCCTGGTTCCTTTTTCAGGCTGTGGCCACCATCCAGTATATTCCCTGACGTGTGCAGCAAACATCCCTGCAGACCTGATCCCCTTCTCAGGAGACTCCAAGGAGCCAGCTGGACCCACAGGACTTTGTCCCTAGAAAGGCGAAATGGAGTACCCTTCCCCAGTAAGACAAACCCCAACGGCTTTCCCTGGAGATGATGTTCCTGAAGACACCATCTCACCCAACGTTGAATGAATTTGCACAAGGTGTCATGCAAGGGGTCCAGAGGCTTAGTTTGCAGATGAATTCACTACTATAAAAGCATAATTAAGTCTCCTGTATACACACATTGAATTAATTCTTCCCATTGCCAGGCAGCTCACTCTAGTAGCTCCTAAAAGACAAACCCGATTTACTTCATCTTTTTGTTTAGCTTGTCTTTGTTCCAAACCAGCTGAGCTACTTTACAAGTATTTGTGTGAACAGCGCATTGCTCGCCGTAACTGAGCACTTTAAACTTCATTTAAAATTAGTCTAGGTCTTTGCAAAACTCTGCACAGCACCAGTACCAGAGATTCCTTTCTTTTTCTCTCATGTCTCTCTTCTCTCAGAAATGCTGGTGGTTTTTTAAACTTCACTTCTAAAATATGCAAGCCATTCAGTGAGCCAAAGCCAATGTATTTTCCTCTCCTCACCCCCAATGAATTTAGCCTCCATCAGATAAAGAAGGCTCTCTGAAAAGAGTCCTATCTTCTAGCCTGAGCAATTAATCATCATAGTAACAGCAGACTGTGGAAAAAGTCAAAGAATACACTTCATAAAAGCAAATCCTATATTTTACTGTTTCTCTCTTTAGGAAAATATAGAAAAAAGCTAAAAAGCAAACCAAAAAAACCAAACCTACACAAAAAAAACCAACAAACTGATGAACTCCGAAACAATGCATCTTTAAAGCTTTTCCCAACTGGCAAAACATACCGATTAATAAATCTGTTCTGTAAGTAAGAGGATGAACTGCTAATGGCAAGTCACAGTTTGTGCACCAATTTTTTAAATATCACTATTGCTTGAATTGATAATGAATACAGAAAAGCATTTTTGAAAAACGAAAATAATCAAGAACTCCAACCAGCAACCAAAAAACCCCCTCACCCTACGATATTACAGTTGCACTATGCAAGCTAACTGAAATAAAACTGCTAAAAGGCAGAGAAGACCATCGTCAGTACTTAATAGCTGACATGGACCATTGAGTAGAAAAGCATCTATGTTCTGCAGAGTGAAAACTGCTTACCTGGGACAGATCTATTAGGCTGTGCAGCTTCATTGGAATTACAGACACAGCAGCACTACCGAGGATATTAGATCATAAAGGAATGAGACTAAAAATTACTGTAGTAACTGATGGACTGTTAAGGCCTGGCAAGTCTATTATTTTTTCCACTCCTGATTTCTTAGCATTGTCATTCCACTGCTAATTACCTAATTAAAGGAGCTGTGTGATATTAACAGCACATCTACTTCTTGCGGAGAGCTGAGAAGACTGAAGATTAAGAACGTATGGTCTCCTGCCACCTTTGGAAGAGTGACGGAAGCAACATTAGCAAAAGAAATAATGTGCTTTTTATTAAAAGGTCCCCGAATCCTCCAAGAACATCAGGTTCATAACCTGCTGACACCCAGAGCACCTACAAGTTACCCTCAGCCTCAGAGCATCAAGCAAACGCCACGTACAGTGAAACGCGAAGTTTACAATCCCGGTGTAAGATGAGAGGAGCTAATACTTCATGGGGAAACAGGCAATTCCTCTGTCCTTTTAGGTATTGCATACCACGACTCAGTGTCAGCATATTGACGCAAGCTTTTACTTAGCAGGTGGCAAGCGACTGTGAGGAAAGCCTTGGGTGGCTTGATTTGCTGATAGGCTTGGGGTGCAGGCAGTGCTCTCAATGGGCAGCAGGGGCCAAGAATCCTGAAAGAGAGATTAGTTCACAAATATAAAATGGCAGCAGAACTTGGTGCGCTGCTTGGACTTTAAACAGAGCGTTTGTTAACTGGAGAGCTATGTCAGACAGTGCCATGCAGAAGCAGCATGAAAAACTTCGTTTTCAATGTTTTCTCTCTAGCAGTGTGAGTGAGTCAAAAAGCAGGATGACTTTTCTAAAACAGATGAACTTTCTAAAAAATAGAACACGGATCAGTAGTTTTACAAGTGCTTTATTCCTCCCCACTCTGTACCAAAATGGTCAATATCAGCTTACTCCTCAAGCTCGGCCTAATTCCCCATATTCTACTAGTGATACTAAGTGGCTTAATTTTCAGAAGTTCAATTAGCAGCCTCTTAAAAGAACAGATCTCCTTTTGAAAGGCAAAGCAGTAATTGAGCATTTCTAGGGAGCGAAGAGTGCAACACAGGTGCCTCACTCGGTGCATAAAATTGATGCATGCAACTGTTCTAATTACTTTTGAAAATACTGGCCTTAGTGATGAACAAAATAAGTAATCCATCAGGAGAGCTGCACATGTTCTTTTATCTAGACTTAAAAAAATTCCCCTGCCTTGTCTGCAGCCCTTCCAAAACATCTATTCAACACTACCCACCGAGTTATTTGAACACACAAAACCACAGTAGTGGGACAGCTATTGATCCCAACTTTATAATTTTTAGATTGTGCTCAAGAACCAAAAAATGGTTTTTACTTTGACTGCTCCATGGCCAACAGCATGCTTCACAGGCTAAAGGACTGATGCAGGTCATCATAAAACATTTCCTTGAATTTCTTAAATACTGTGAAATTTTTCAATGTGTTATCACGAAGTCATTAATTTGAGTACTTATCCATTTGAATAAATGGTCATTTCATACCTGAGAACTAGACTTTCAGTTTTATACAGACTCAGAGGTACACATTCTACTTTTACTTCTGTCAACTTTAAAGAAAATCCTTCCAACAACCTCAATTTAATGATGTTCACCATTACCATCAGTAACAGGCTCAGATTCT
>NW_009605103.1:0-10780 GCF_000690535.1 Cariama cristata
GCGGGCGCGCGCCTCCACCTGAGGGCAGGACGGGCGGCCGCCACGGCCCTTACGCGGGAGAGGGCCCGCCGTCCCCGAGCACCTTCCTGGGCGGATCCTGCCTGAGGAGAAGTCAGGTAAGGAGCCCCTGCCTTCTGCAGGGACACATGTGCGCTGAGCCCTGCCTCAGCCTAGGGGTCTCATTCTTGCCTGAAGACCTTGGCTGGGGAGAGGTTTTAGCTGGGTGTAGCTTGCAGGACATGGCTGACAGGGAAGGCAACTGTCTTGTGTGGGCAGGTAAGTGTTGCCGCATGTCTGTTTGCAAGAGGCTCCATGTCTAACGGGAGCTATCGCTGAGGAGCAGGAAGCGTGTGTGGCAATCTGGGAGATAAAGTTTGCAGAGAGGTTGTGTCTCTTATTAAACCAAATGGCCTGAAAGAAATGGAGAAGCTTTTAGGTACAAACACCCTTTCTCCTGATCCAGTGTGCCTGCTGCTATGTCACGTCTGAGGAACAGGAGACTTGGAAGCAGACGTGTTTACCAGTGCAGAGCAGGCCCTGGGAAACAGGGAAAGCAATCATTAGATGACACCTGGAAGCAGGAGTTTTTGTTTGGCGGTGTGTGGTTAGCTGGGTTCACAGGCACCTGAGTCATCATGTCTCTTTTCCTCTGAAAAACACCATGGGATAGCTGAGCCCTGTTTGTGAGGAGTGTGTGCATTTGTTTGTGCCTATTAGCAGTGGTCTCACATGCACGCTTGGTAATGGCTTCACAAAGGAGACATTAGTGCCAGCTGGGTACTGGCTGGTAATTTCCAATTTTTGGAGAGAGTTGGGAGTGTTCATAGGTACCCAGACCCAAGGCCTGGCTGTCATGCACCTCTTCTGCCGCACCTGAGTCAACGGCAAGGTGAGCATTGCATGCTGCTGGTAGAGGACTTCCCTCACCATGGGCTGCCCACGTAGTGACCCAGCCTCACCCTGCGCAGTTTACGGGCTCACCGCTTGAGGTTGTATGGCTGTGGGCTGTAATACCAGTAGGCTGCTGCTTTGATAGTGACTCCAAGCCCTCCTCTGGCTTAAAGAAGGAGGAAATGAACAGGCGGTGAATGTCCCAAGAGCTAATACAAAGAACAGTTCACTTGCGACAGCGCCTCACTCACTACTGAAAATGGAGTTGCTTAATGAGTGTTATATTCCTCTAAGGGGTTTTTCTGCTTCATTTCTTGGGACTGTTGGAGGATATTCATTGACAAAAGAATACTGGATAGGGCTGTGCAGTTTTCATGGTTCCCTCCCCCTGGTGTAACAGTAACTGTTCTTTTAGGTATTTTTATACTGGTTTTTTAGTGGCATAATGGATGATTCTGACCTCTTTTTGAGAACCCTGCTTACCTCTGGCTTCTCCATAGAGGTTAAGGTGGAGCAGATTAGGCCTGTTTTCTGCTTCACATGTAACGCTGCTTTCCTGTAAGCAGCTGTGGGCTGGACTGCGGAATCAGTACTTCAATGTGTTTAAAAATGCAGAAGCTGCAATAAATGCAATTGAAAGGTTTGGCAACCATGAATGAAAGGGAACAAGCTTGTTACTTTGTCCTGCTTCCTCAGGGAAATAGAAAATGTGGAGCACTAGTTTAAGTAAAAATGTAGGGTTTTTTTTTGTCTCTGTAGCACATATTTTTTTAAGCAGCTGTAACAGAAATGATTAGGTATAAATGACAAATACAGCATAATAGGAACCCCAGGAATAGTATGTTTTCCATGTGCTAATAACAAAAACCCAAGCTACTATTATTGTGGACAACAGGAATTATTGCCGATTCAAAGGGATTTGGACAGCCTGAATGGTAAGGACTCTGACTTTAGGGTTAAACTGGGCAAGTCCACTTCCTTTCTATTGATAAAGTGTTAGTTTCTTTGAATGGGGTTATGAAGAGTGTAAACTTACTGTTCCTCTGATGACAGGAGCAGTGGGCTTGTTAAAGCATTTGGCACATAGTAAGTTACCTGAAGATTCTGGATGTTCATGTAGTCAGTAACCTTCTTTTACAAGTTTGTAAACACTTAAGGGGAATGTTTCCAGTTATTTATTTATACAGGAAGACCTCTTAGAGGAAACACGAAAGAGAATTCCCTCCTGCTCCATACAGACAGAATAAATTATTGTATTAGACTTGGAATTCATTCTCTTAAACTGTAACTTTGCCTTTGCAAAAATACAAAAAGATCATGAGTATCACAATGTGCAAAATATCTTCCTCTGAATCCTATTCAGTGCTCTTGCTGTAAGGCAGGTTCTCAGAAAAATACTTTTTTATGTGAAAGGGTCTTGAGGATGAGGAATTTGTCTCTGAGAACAATGCGGAAATGCAGTGGAACATTTTTATCAGGCATTTTGGCTCATGCTTGTCCATGCTGCTTAAAAATTGGCTGATCAGTTTTTATGACATGTGGGACATATTGCTGCCTGTCTTGTGACAACATTCTTTATAATTATTTATTTTTAAAGTGAATTTAGTGCTTATGAAAGGTGACAGATTGATAGATGTAAACAGAGCAGGATTTTCAAGCCATTTGGGGGGAAATCAAGCACACAAAAATTCATGAAGCAGGTCTGAAGATCTTAGTCTTATAGAGAATTGAGGATAACAATCATGTTTTCTTTAAAGTACCTTTGATTTTTTCGATATCCATTTCTTTTTCTTTGAAACAAAACCAGAAACTGTTAAACATTGTTTTGAATGGTATGGTTTCAAGAAATCTGTTTAGCCAAGACCTTTTTTTGACTTGTAAGTGCATATAAGATTGAGCTCTGTGTGATTTGTAATAGGTCAGGCCAAAAAGGGACTTAAAGACCTACATCTAGCCTCCAAAAGGCTGTCATACATGAAAATTTTTCTTTTTCACAACAGCCTTCTGAACAGCATGGCCTGAAAAGAGTGGTATGTTCTGACCCTCTCTAGTCTGCAGCAATTTAACCATACTTTCCCCCTCTATGCTTTCCTTACAATTGACAATGATAATTTTCATTCCTTTACAGTCTTTGGCCTTTTTGTTGTGGCTAGCAGTAGGAGCACTGCTTGTGCATGATGCGTCTTTGTTTTACTACAGGCCTGGTCAAATACTTTCAGGAAGTCATTTTATGCCTCTAGCTCCGTTTCCTGCTCTACAAAAGCATGAAAGTGCTATTGCATTGTAAAAACTTGTGCAATCTACTTGCAAGAAGTCAGTATTATTAAATACCTTTTGATTTCTGAAAAATCATCATTGTGATACCACCAACTGGCTTTGTATATTGAAGGTCATCAGTTTCTTGTATTGATAAACTTGTTGATTGGAGTTCTTGAAGATTTTCACAATATACAATATTTTTCACAATATAATAATGATATATGTTTTTATATAGTGCTTAACATTTAAGTATGTATATTGAGATTTAATTTCTTAAAATAAATTGAGAAACTCCATTCCTCTTTATCATATAGGGTGTATTAGTTGCTGCAGCTGTTTGTTGTTACAGACTGATACTGTATTGAGAAAGGACTAACAAATGCTGTTGTGGTGACTGGATGCATAAGAAATGATTGGGATTTTTTTCCAGCTTCATTCATATCTGTTTTGATTAACTTCAGACGTAATGCAAATCATCAACAAATATGGAGTCTTATTTATGCTACATACTTAAAAAATGACATTGCTAAAAGAAACATTAAATTTATTTTTAAACCAGCGGAAGTAACATGCCAAGAATTGAAGTCCAATTTTAAAAGTATTCCTTTTCTTCTCTTTATTTCATGCGTGTGTTCTGAGTTTTGAAGTCGGAGGGTTTTCTAATTCTTTTTCGTGTATGTGAAGAGTCACAGACTGAGGGTTGTTAAAGGTAAGAAAGGTCTGGAATATTCAGTAAGGTAATTACTTTACCAGTATGTGATTCTGAGAGTTTTTTTCAGTCTAGTTCAGTAAGACTGAAGTGACTGTTTCAGCTGCTTCCCCAGTAGCCATATTTTTATTGCTTTCAAAATTTTACCTGATATTTCAAATATGTATTTGTTCTCATTCTGTTAGTGCTATTTGTATTCAAATACTTTTTTCTCCATGGTGGTGTTTATTTTAAATAATTTATGCAGTCTTGTTGCTTTTTAGCCTTCACTTGGTTGAGCTGTATATAATTAGTGCACTTAATCTTTCTTCATTGCAACTGAGGTATGATATTCTGTGCAGGGAAATATACATGTCTTTCAGTTGCCTGTCAGCATTCCCCTAGCATGGCATAAACCTGCAGAGTTCTTTGAGACTCAGCCTTTAAGTTTAGCAGAGCTGAGCTGCATTATGCCTGTAGGGACCATTTTGTAGCCACTTGATACATTTATTTTATTTGATAAGTGTTAGTTCCTGATGTGTGTCATGTTCTACTCCAAGAGAAATTAACTTTTCACTCATTTCTGTTGTTAATTTTAAGAAATTTTTCTCTGTCTCACTGTTGTGCTGGGGAAGTGGTGGCCGTGATGATATGATATTGTCAGTCGTGTCAGATGTGTGTCATGTGGAGCAGGATTCATGGGCCTGCCTAGTGGTAATGGGTTTTGCTTGTGCAGCCCAGAATTGCTTGTGTGAATATTGCTGCATACTCTTGCTTAGCTTATAGTCTGTGTTTGCCCTCAACTCTTGTTCAGTTTTAGTATTGATAAATACCCCAAATCCTTGTCCCACTAGTATACTGACAGGCAGCTTTTCAAGTGAAATACTAGATTTTGTCCCAGTAAGTCCAAAAGTAATAGTTTTCTGCCTGCTTGACATTTACCTTTGTGCCTCATGTGAACTCTGCCTTCCCTTTACTCCACAGAGGAGTGATTTTTTCAACTCTTTTGTATTCTTTAAGTACAACTTCTGGTTATTTTCCCAGAGTGTCTCAATGGCTGAAAAAAAGAACAATGAGTTATTTACAGATCTGTATTATTCCTGGCAGATATCCTCTAAACACTGGATTCAAGATAAAGCAGTAACTGTTGCAATGCGTAGACTGAAATGGGCAATTTAGGTAGGCATTGTCATGTAAGGCAGAAATAAATGGGGGAGGAGGAAGACTCTACTTTTTGCTATTACATGTCTATTTGCGTGACCAGTATTCAGCAAGGAATGCGTCTCTTCCATAGTTAATACAAGTATTTTTTTTTAAATTCTTATCTTCTGTGGTCTTTTGGCTTTTGGGTTTGGTATCTATTTTGTTTCTGTGCAATGAGCTTCTTTCTTAAGGTAGGCATTAAGAATTCACCGGTCAAACAAACAGTTAAGCTTGCAAAAAGACTTGGACATAATAGCTCCACTTCAGGTTATTAAAACACAGTCCTCTCTGAGTATCGTCTTCTGTTCCTCTTAGGATTTTAGAAGCTTTTGAAGCTAGTTGATTTTGGAAAAGCTGCCCAGGTTACAGAGCTAAAGGAACTGTATATTTCATAGAATTTTTTAGTTCAGTTATTTCCACTGCTCTGGTCTTTCCAGTAACTGGAGCATAAAGAATCACACTCTATCTTAATGCATCAGAGGGAATACTTTTAATTTACCTTTAGTTTGTCAAAAGGCAGCAATAAATAAATTGAAAGTAATGACTTCTTCTGGAGAATAAATCCTGAAAAAATATTGTTAACAATTAATTTGGGGTTTAGATAGCCAAAATATTCTTGATTGCAGGCAGAACACCCTTCATCCAGAATCTTATTTCTGGTTAAGAAATGTGTACTCCATTTTCTTCATGTATTTTTAAAAATTCTTAACCAGTTTGTACTCAGAAGTCCTCATGATCACAAAGTCTGTTTCCATACAACTATGAATGAAATGTTACAGCTATGCATGCTGTATTAACAGCAAAATATGATCAATAGATTTTTTTGCTCCGGCTAGAGATGCGTAACACATACTTGTAAGTAATTTTTTTAAGTTGCACTTTCTTCCCTTCAGACAGCAAAACCCAAAAGAGCAATGGTCATTGATTCTAAGTGGTTTTTAGAGATATTTAAATTTCAGGACAGAGGTATATTCTAATTAAAAGATCTTGGTGCTTTAAAATTATTTTGGTCTTTGTACTGTGGTTGTAGTGTATGTGTATGTCATAATTACTGCTGTCAGACGCATGCAGTTTCTTAGAAACCGTGGCAAAACAAGACAAGAAATTCTTCCCCAGTTTCAGTATCATCACAGCAATCCCCAGCACGGCCAATATTCATGTCATGAAGATTTGGGATGTACTTTTCCTTGGATTTCACTTTATCTAGCTGAATTTAGGCTTTAGAGCATCTTTCAGATAGTACATTCCTGGTGAATGGAGGCTCCTGTCCAGTTGAAATTAGTCCACTGGAAGGCTTCAAATTTTTCAGAACCAGCTGGAATGCAAAACTACCTTTGGAGCTCAGTTTTGCATAGTTTTGTACATTCAAATGTCCCTGGAATTACAGAATTCACCATCAGAGGTACTGGTTGGGAAATGTCAATGGCTTTATGGCTTGCGAATCTCCAGGAAGCAGGAGTGAGTTGTCTATAACCCTTTGCAGGCTGATAAACTATGTGTACCCCAAAGAGTTGTCCACCTGGGGCGTTAGGAGAAGTTACATTTTTCCAAAAAGCTTTGCCTTTGAAATCCCATTATGGCCATTAAAAAGATTCAGTTTTAGTTGGTAAACAGAGCATTACTCTTACAGTGTTTCTAAAGCATGGCTGTGTGTGCTTGTTAAGCATTCGTGATTCATCCTGATAAAGAGGGAATTTGAGGACAATGATTAATGATCTGCTGTGATGAAAATGAAAGGAAAGATTAAGTGTTTGTAAAACAACTAAGTAGTGCCAAAGGAAAGGCTCTGACTATTATCTAAGGGTATATGAAAGTTGAGTAGGGCATGAAGGGAAATTAGTTGTTAAAATACTAGGACATTTTGTTGTGTGTTGAGAAGAGGACAGTGGAAAGGGAACTGGACTTCTATGAATCCTTATGCAGAGACAAAAAATATTTTTCTCTTGGTATTATGGTCTTAGTATTCTCTTAGTGTATTATGGTCAGCAGAAATGCTGTAGTCCTTTGTGGAAACTTTTTTCCTTCCCCACTTTTTCATCTAAAATAAGCCATTTTGCAGTTTGATCCTTGTGTATATAGAATGTAACACTTCTACCTTTGCCTTTCTGCCTCCTGCGGCTGAAACAGAGAGACTGGAATTAGCAGCAATGTACTATGCCTATAATCTTTATCACACTACCCTTTTTTTTTTTTCCTTCCATAGGTGAGAGAAAGTGTGATATATGATGGGCTTTGATGTATTGTAAAAATGCACAGAGAAAGGGAGCAATTCTGTGATTTCTGTGAAGTGCTCTGATGTCTTTTTGAATCAAAGTCATATAGTGATTGAGTGACTGATATCTCAATAAAATGTTGAAATTTTACAAGACCAGCAGACCAAAATTGATCTGCCAAGAATAATAATTTTTAATTTAAAGAAAATTTTTTGGAAATTTTTCATCTCATTCAAGGTAAAACATTTACGATTGTCAAAAATGGAGGTCTCCCTTCCTTATCTGCACTATTGCTGTCCCAGTAGAAGGCTTATATGTCTTTTGGGCCTCGCTGTGAATTGATGTTTGGGCAGTTAAAACTCATAAAGCAGTAACTGGTAAAATCTCTGATTCTTCTGTTCCATTTCTAGCTGTTTACAATTTTATGAAGCAGCTACAGAGTTTCATGCAGCGCTACATATAACTGCAGAGCTCCCTCCCTGGTTGCTGGTGACATCCTCCCAGTGATGATGGAAAGCAGCAGAGGAGGGGTAGGGCTCACTGAGTGTGCCCTGAGAGGTGGAACCAGTTTATTTGGTGAAAAGCAGGGAAGTAAAAAGAGTGAACTCTCCTTCTCTGACAAACTTGAAACCATATGAAACAAAGAGTGATATCAACGGTTAGAGGAAGGGTGGTTTCTTTAATTTCTTAGTGTGAAGGTGTCCAGATAAAAACATACGTTTCTTGACTTCCCCACCATCTGTTCTAACCTTCCTGTGCACTTCTTGTGTCTGTAGGGAATAAAAGTGCTAACTTTCAATCTAGGTACCTAGCAGCTTTGCATATGGTGTCAAACTGACACCTTTTAACTTGAAACCTGGTTAGAGGAAATGAGGAGCCTTGGTGACAAATGTTCCATGGTATTGTAAGGGAAATGCTTTTGTTTTCACAGCTGGGAAATTTTCCAGGCCTTCACCATGAGCTTTTGGCAAAGTAGGCCATGAGTAATTACTTACTGATTTCCTCCAGTAAACTGCTGAGATGGTAAGAAAAATAATATGGTTTTGAGGCTTTGAAGAAGGTACACTGCACTGCAGTGTAACAGTGATCCTGAAAGATCTGAGACTAAGGACTAAATTTCCTGGATTAGCAAAACTGGCACAAATGTGAAAGTTCTTTCAGGCCAGAAAGAGGGAGCGTTTTGCATTATCCTCAAGTTATGTTGATATTCAGTGACTGCTGATAAGCTTCAAAGAGCTGATGTTTTCAAAACTGAAGGACAAGAGGGGAAAATGGGTGAATTGTTACTAAAGTAAGTAACAATAACAAGTAACAAGGTAAATAAGTTACTATAACTAACTCAAGGAGTCAGAATCAAGTGTTTAGATAATTTAAATAGCCCAAAGTCTAATGTAGTTCTATTATCTCAAAGGTAGGACACAACATTTTTCCAGCTGGCTGGGTGCATTGAGACCTACAGGAGGACTTGAAGATTTGTTTGGTTTTGGCAGAAGATAGGAAATTCCTTTTTTAATCACAAAGGATTAATTGCTTTGTGTGGGACATTAGACACAACGGATAGCAAGTCCAGCCTGACATAGCGGTCTTTGCTTCCATGCCCTTCAATGATCTGATTATTTGATCCCTTTAAAAATATGAGAAAGCCTACATGCAGTTCATCAATATTTCTTATAAAAGGAGATTCTCTTTTTCATTACTCAGAGAAACTATGATCTTTTCCTTTATTTCCATAGCTGCACCACTGGAATACTAAACATGTATGTGCAAAATAATTTTTATGTACTTTATAGAAATAAATAATTTGTAAATGAAATTGTTACTATATCTGTCTCCTATGACAACTGAGTCATTTGCAGCTGTGCAAAATGAGAATTGACACTAAAAGCCAGGGATGATTTAAGGGAAATGACAAACTCGCACTCATTGCAATAGTAAAGTACCATGTATGTTAAGATGGGGGGAGCCTAGACAAGTGCATAGCTGCACATTTCTAATTTATCATGAGGAACTTAAAGGTACCTGTATAAAGTCATATGTACCTGACAGAACAGTACGTGAGAGTAGGTTTTCTTTGCATCTTGAACACCACTCATTTTTGCACTCCATATAAGCATTTGTGTTTTATATGAGTATGAAATATCCATAATCCATATAGAAATTTGTGAACACACAAGAACAGAGCAAATGAGTCTGAGAATGGAACTTGAGCCCAGGAGCACTGGTCCTGTGCCTGCAGCGATAGCCCACAATGGTGGGAAGGAAGGGATCAACCTCTGAGGATTCAGAGTGGTTAGTGTCCAAGTTCTCAGTCGGTGGATTCTTCTCCTCAGTGTGTCTGGCTTCCAGAAAACACCTTCTTGGTAATATGGCCCATGGGGAATTGAACATGTAACTTTGTTCTATAAACAATCAATGAATTGCGATTGCTTGCCTCTGTATTTTTGTGGATGCTTACTTTTTGTAGCTTGTCTTCTGTTTATCAGGTGAATTCAGATATTCCTTTGGGTTCCTCATGCTTTGATCTTGTGTCATCTTACTAGATTGGCTACATCATTTCCTTTGATGTAGGCTCAAGCTTCAAGTGGGAGTCCAGCCTCTCTGCTAGCGCTTTTTTTTTTCTCCTTTTCTTCCCTACCTTTGCAATCTTTGTGTATTAAAAGCAGCACAGTTGGTGTTCCTCATCAAGTTGCTTGGATACTGTACATAGAAAATGCTGTTGCTTCCGAGCACCTCATTTATCTTTGCTTGTTGGAACCTGACAGTGCTAAAGGATCAAATTCTTTTTTTGCACAAGTTTAAGTAGAGGGTAACTCCTCTGAGGACAGGGCTGTTACCTGCTAAGAAAATCAAGATGAAGGTGCCCTACTGCATTCATAGCTCCCCTCTTTCCTTTTGGAACTCCTCCATCCACTGTCCAGCCAGCTTCTCTGTGACCTATTACTGTCTGCAGTCTCAGGGCCTGAGTCTTATCTCAGAGCAAGGTACTTTGTTGTTATGAACTCAATCCTGATTTTTTGTTTTGTTTTCAAGTTATCACTCATTTGTGCACTGCTTAGAGAGTAAGATCCAACCTTGAGAAATGAGAGTGAGGAGGGACAGCAATAGGGAACCAAAGAGCGATAGAAGATAGGGACCAGAGGAAGCTCTTCAACCTAATCACTATAATAAGAGACTTGGGGATGGGGTACCAAGGAATGCTGAGGAAAGGTCTGGTTTCTCAGGCGGCTACTTTGTAACTCACAGGAGATTGAAGTTATGGGTAAAATCCAGTCTTTGAGCCTGAAAACAGGCTCAAGCCAAGGGTAGATTCACCTTGTATTTCCCTGTAGTTTAGAGTGAGAATGCCTAACCTGCAGCCTGTGGGCCAAAGTTGGCCACCAGCCCAATTAATCTGACTGGATTTTTACGACCCACTTTCCCACTGTGGTGTTTTTTTTTTGTTTTCGTGTTTGGTTTTTTTTGTTGTTTTTTTTTTTTTTTTTTTTTTTTTTTTTTGAACCTTGTTTAAATTTGATAGTTTTTTTTA
>NW_009605103.1:10808-29930 GCF_000690535.1 Cariama cristata
CTTTCTTTATTGAGCCTTTCTGGTCCCTTCCTTATTGTGTGACTCCAAGAGCTCTTGGAATGCCTTGACCACTCTTCCATAGTTCTTGCAGATTTTTCCAGGCTTGGACCCCAGAAAAAGTGTGTTTCTGGACTATACTTTTTCTTCCTGTATTTTTGGTGTAGGTCATAGCATTTTGACAAATTACCTGTACTATTGAAATTGCTATTTGTTATGTAAACTTTATATGCATACATGGCATTTGTTTGAATTCTCATTTTATTTCTGGTTATAATGTTCATGCCAGCTTAATTAAATGCCATTTTACTGCTGGAATGTTACATTGTCTCAGCCAAATAGATAAAGTGATGATCTGTGACATACAATTTCTTTGTCTTTGCATTTGTAGCTTGCTTTTGGGGACCAAAACTTCATTCTCAGTCTGTCAGCAGATGAAAACTTGAGTGCAGTCAGTGACAAATACTGCCTGTCTGTGGATATGGTGGGCACGAGTCGTGAGGGTCTGGAGCTCCTGATGGCGTGGGGCTTTAAAAAGACGTTGAGCTGCTATTGTGTGTGTGTTTGACTTCACCTTTGTGAAAACAGCTGGTGTTTCTTCCCAAGTTTCTTTTCTTTCCCCTTCAAAATCAAGCCCTAAATGTTTTATTAAATGAAATCTAATTACTCTGGCTGAATGCATATCCTTTATTTTATTGAAAAGAAGAAAAACTATGAAAGAAAAGTAATTATGTGAGGAAAATATGCTGTGCCTCATGAGTGGTGCTGCTTCTTTCAAAGCCTGGGTGCTCTTTCTGTTGCGTTTCTTCACCCTAATTCTTCTTTCTGCCTGAGCTGGACTTGAGACAGGACTGAAGGTAATGGGAATAGTTTGTGCAGTTTCTGGGGCTTGGTTCTCAAGATACATAGTAACTAGCACAACTCAAATCTTCCTGTGAACCAGAGGAAGAAGCCTAAAGAGCTCAAGTGCACTGAACTTAAGCTGTACTGTATGTATGCTGCAAAGCAGATGCTCTGGCCCATCTGCTGTGCTTTTCTAGTGGCATAACACATTTGGCATGGGCTACCTTGCACCATGTGAAATGTTCTCTCCTGTCCAGCCTGTGAGTGAACCAGCTGCAGTGGAGGGAGGAAATCATCGATCACTATGCCACATGATGCTAAGTGTGTATGCCATGTTGGGTGGCTCTAACAGGAGGGAAAATGGGTTAGACTCCTGCCCTCCCAGAAGATTTGCTGTGGACCAAACACTGATATTTCTTTTTACATTCTACTTTCTCCATTAGCTGGCACCTGAGTCTTGCTATCCTATGGGCAAAGCCCACAATTTTCACACGAGGTGCAAGCTCCAGAGGCAGGTTTTGTGCATGGTAGGACTTTGCTGTTTCCTTTCTTGTTCAATTTGTAAAAGGATAAAATGAAGGAAAGCAGGCTTCTCCTAACTGAATGTGTGCCTACATACATTCCGAGGAGTGATTGTTGGCAAACAATTTTGGCAACGTGTTTTACTTTTTATTCCATCTTAATATGCAATATTATCAAGTCATGGTTTTTATTGGTCAAATTCCTTTTCAAACTGCGAGAAAGGCTGCACCGTTGGTCTCAGTGAGGCATTTTGCAGTAGAAAGACGTGGTTAGTGGGGTATCCTGTTTGGTAGGAGCATCAGTCTGGGAACAATTTGGGCATCAGTTTCAGTATACAAGTTTATTTTATTGTATGCTTTTATTTTTAAATGAGACTGTCTTGCATAAAAATGAATCTGTCATATATATGCACCCCCCTTGCTGTTTTCAGTATCGTTAAAATGATGCATCTTGATAACTTAGCTTGTGTAGAAATACCATTCAGCAAGGGAATTATTATTCATGTTTGGTGCTCGCACCAAGGTCTCAGTACATGTATCAGTGTTGGGATTTTTACCTGTCTTATAAAGTATTCTCACCCTAACAGAAACACCTGATACTGCACTGGAAGGCTCCAGTCTTAAAATCATTAAAATTGATGAACCTTTTCAATGGTTTTTAAGAGTATTCAGGTTAGATCCTAACTTCATTGGCTGCAGGTGCAATACCTTAATAGAGGGGAAGGAGAAATCACTTTCCAGTCTATCAATTTGTGCCTTAGAATTGAGAATGGATCAAAGGAAATGTCTAGGCTTACAGTGCATGATGAACAGTCCTATACAGCCACATAATCTACTAAGTCTTTTATATAACGTAGTGTAACTTGAGAAGTCAAGAATATACAAGAGAAAAAACAGTATTTTTTCCAAATACCTTCACTTAGATTTTTTTTTTAATTTCCTCTTTGTCTTCATTACCAAGAAACAATATGCAGCTATATTATTTTTATTATCAAGAATATGCCTTTTAGAAAACTTGGCAATGCTGATTTGAATTTTTATTCTACTTAACGTTATTTGTAGACCCTAAATAAGCTTTATTCAAACTTTACCTTGTGTAGATAAGTGGTCACTTCAGATAACGCAAATAAATGAGTTAGAAAACGGAAAAGAAATTGATTACTTTGGGAATTTTTTCTTAAAGTACCATTTAAAAAAAATTACATACTCAAAAGCTTTCTAAGAATCATTAAATATTTAAAGTTGGTTCATTAGGAGTAAAAAAAAAGAAAAAAAAAAAGAATTTAAGCCTTTAAATCCTTTCATCTGTTCTGATGTGAACTCAAGTGTTTAATCATAGAAACCCTTGCATGCTTGCCGTTGATGCACCTGTCAGCTTTCCTTACCAGTGTAGAAAGCACAGTAAGTAAGGCTAATTTTTCAAGCTGACAGTTACTTTTGAAATCAGTTCTAGTGTGTTGGAAGGAATCTACAAAATGTAAAGAATATTATTTTAAAGGAATATGAAAAATATAACCTCATTGGTATTAGGAGAACAATTTGATTAGGAAAATTTCTTAAGCATATCATCTGTGACATTCTTGCTATGTTCTAGAAAAAGAAAAAAAATACAAGAGTGGAGTAGAGGAAAGGAGGGGAGAGCCAGTTCCTTGAGGAACTTAGTATTGTAAAACAGGGGGCTTGAAAATGGCAAGAAGAGAAGTGATAACTTACCAGTATTTATTGTGCACAGGCTAGGCAAATGGAGTCAAACACTCAACAATGTTTTGATATGACACTCCTAAAGGGTGCAAGGCTTTGTTGTAGTAAAGCTGAAATTCTTTTAAAGACCTGCTGGTCTCTAATCCTTATGGATAGATAGCTCCCACTGACTTTAGCAAGTCAAAGACACCTGGCAGTCCCAAGCTGTATGGCTGCCATGGTCTAGAAATCCTCTTGCAATGTCTAGGTGTGCCTTACACTTCTTTGCTTTCTTTGTATTTCAGACTTGAAGCTTGCCTTCTCAGCAGGACCTGCTTTATGCTGTACTGCACTGTATTGTGCTAGTGGGGTGATTAACTTGCTTACTTCAGTTTCACAGTATATAGTTTTCCAATTAAGTACTGACTGTTAAACAGTAAGTTAAATTGCTGCTCTGACCTTGCTGTGAAACGCCACAGGGTAGCCCTGACACAGCCTTGTGTGTCAGGATTTCTCTTCATAGTGAAAGCTTAGGTATCAATGCAGGATAGTCTGTCAGAAGTGTGGAAATCAGGATCAACTATACTGAATCCCTTTACTTTTTTTTTCCTGAAAGAATCCTAGGTTCTCCCCAACATGCTGGGGAGGATAAAAAGTAAATTTAGCAGACAAGTGAAACAATTGCTACCCTATATATCTGTGTTATCCTTCTCTCCACCCTAGCAGAGACAGCTGAACAGAATATGTATATGTGCTTCCAAGCCTCCCCAGAAATACATGTATGTATTTTCTTCAGCCTTTTCTATTACGGGGTTAGTAATCTTCAACAGGGGTGACAAGATGTTTGGGCCAAGTATCTATCTTAGTAATTATCTATCTCAGCTAAAGAATACCCACTTGTGATCATGAGACAGGACTTTCCTAAGGCTTGGGACTGTTTTACAGCCCATCTGCTTTCCCAGGGACCACAGAGAAAGTGCATGGAAGGCTTGGGGAGAAAGCTATTTTACCATAGCATTTCTCATCCTTTAATGAGGATATTTAGCCAAATATGACTGCAAAGCAGCACTATGCAAAGATCACCTGTGGTTATGAAAGAGGAAAAGTGTGTAAAGTGATTACATAATCAGAATGCACTGAAAGCATACATCTTTCAAGCATCTTTTTTTTTTTTTTTTGTTAGGTATCATGTGTAAACCAGAACAGAAGGTAAGGTACTGCACAGGCAATGGATCTATAACTCCTATTGCTATAGAGCAAGCTCTTAGAGAAGTATCTCCCTCCTGCTCTCCTTCCCAATGCTAACTTTTTCTTGAAAACAAAGGTTGCCAAGATCAGTGTTATAAATTCAGAAATACTTCTGGCTCTACTTTTTTTGAAGATTGTTTTTTTTAGTTTTCCCAAATTTGTTTGTTTGGTACAAGTGGTTTCCATTTTGGCAGCTTTTTGTGATAGAGAAAAGAAGTTTTATGGGAGAGTTTTGGGAAACTAATCTATTGCTGATGAAAAGACTGGGAAGAGAATTTGAATGTATACTCACCAACTAGTCTGAGACGGAAATTAGACATGCAAGTCTCATAATGTGGTGGTTGGAATTCTTTGTCTTAATAATGAGTAAATACTAACTATTTCTTCATGCATATTCCACATTTAACATCATTGTGATGGTCAGACTTAGCTCATCTTCTCAACTTCATCTTTTACTCAAGTGTCTCCTTCCTGTAAAGTGTTGTTCCTGTGCCTATTAACTATAAATGAAGATTTCATGTTGAACTTCTACTGTTCTTGTTTAGATTAGGCTCTTGAATATGCTTCGTACAGACACCTCTGTGGTCCTGGAGATCTCTAAATTTGTCCTTAGCAAGTGGTGATGGGCTGTAAATTTCACTGGTGCTGTTCTGCTACATCTTGAAAACCAGGGAGATCACTCAGATCTTTTGCTTTTAATACAGAGATTATTTTCAGTGGCTCTGGTTAGATCAAATGGAAATTCTTTTCATGCTTTTGTGCTGGTTTCTGATTTTTACATAGCCATGATTAGTAGCATAATCTGTTATCGGCACTGAGAACTTTTAAAGACCAAACTTTAAATTTGTGTCATGGAATCATAGTATGATTTGGGTTGGAAGAGACATTAAAGATCATCTAGTCCCAGCCCCCCTGCCATGGGCAGCAACACCTTCCACCAGACCAGGTTGCTCAAAGTCCCAGCCAACCTGACCTTGAACGCTTCCAAGCATGGGTCAGCCACAACTTCTCTGGGCAACCTGTTCCAGTGCCTCACCACCTGCCTAGTGAAGGATTTCTTCCTAGTATCTAATCTAAATCTTTCCTCTTCCAGTTTAAAGCCATTGCCACTTGTCCCATCACAACATGCCCTTGTAAAAAGTCCCTCCCCAGCTTTCTTGTAGGCCCCTTTAGGTACTGGAAGGCTGCTCTAAGGTCTCCCCGGAGCCTTCTCTTCTCCAGGCTGAACAACCCCAACTCCCTCGGTCAGTCCCCACAGGAGAGGTGCTCCAGCCCTCTGATCATCTTCATGGCCTCCTCTGGACTCACTCCAACAGGTCCATGTCCTTGTGTTGAGGGCCTCAGAGCTGAAGGCAGTACTCCAGGGGGGGTCTCACCAAGGTGGAGTAGAGGGTAGAATCCCTTCCCTCGACCTGCTGGTCACACTTCTTTTGATGCAGCCCAGGATATGGTTGATTTTCTGGGCTGCCAGCACACGTTGCTGAGTCATGTTGAGCTTCTTGTCAACCAACACCCCCAAGTCCTCCTCCTCAGGCCTGCTCTCGAGCAGTTCTCTGCCCAGCCTGTATTTGTGCTTGGGACTGCCCCAAGCCATGTGCAGGACCTTGCACTTGTCCTTGTTGAACTTCATGAGGTTTGCATGGGCCCAACTCTTGAGCCTGTCAAGGTCCCTCTGGATGGCATCCCTTCCTTCCAGCGTATTGACCGCACCACGCAGCTCAGTGTCATCGACAAACTTGGTGAGGGTGCACTCAATCCCACTGTCCATGTCACCGACAAAGGTGTTAAACAGTGCTGGTTGCAATCCTGACCCCTGAGGAACAGCACTCGTCACCGCTTTCCACTTGGACATGGAGCCGTTGACCACAACTCTTTGAGCGCGACAATCCAACCAATTCCTTATCCAGCAGGTGGTCCGTCCATCAAATCCATGTCTCTCCAATTTAGAGACAAGGATGTTGTGTGGGACAGAGTCAAATGCTTTGCACAAATCCAGATAGATGACGTCAGTTGCTCTTCCCTTATCCACCAATGCTGTAACCCTGTTGTAGAAGGCCACCACATTTGTCAGGCATGATTTGCCATTAGTTGAAGCCATGTTGGCTGTCACCAATCACCTCCTTATTTTCCATGTGCCTTAGCATCGCTACCTGGAGGATCTGCTCTATGATCTTGCCAGGCACAGAGGTAAGACTGACTGGTCTGTAGTTCCCCAGATCTTCATTTTTTCCCTTTTTAAAAATGGGGATTCTGTTTCCCCTTTTTCAGCCAACGGGAACTTCACCAGACTGCCATGACTTCTTGAATATGATGGATTGTGGCTTAGCCACTTCATCCACCAGTTCCCTCAGGACCTGTGGATGCATCTCATCAGATTCCACAGACTTGTACACCTTCAGGTTCCTTAGATGGTCTCAGACCTGATCTTCTCCTACAGTGGGCGGTTCTTCGTTTTCCCAGTCCCTGCCTTTGCCTTCTGCGACTTGGGCAGGGTGGCTGGAGCACTTGCTAGTGAAGAGCGAGGCAAAGAAGTCGTTGAGTACCTCAGCCTTCTCCATGTCCCAGGTAACCAGGTCTCCTGTTTCCTTCCAGAGAGGGCCCACGTTTTCGCTAGTCTTCCTTTTATCACCAACATGTCTATAGAAGATTTTCTTGTTGCCCTTGACATCCTTGGCCAGATTTAATTCTACCAGGGCTTTATCTTTTCTAAACTGATCCCTGGCTGCTCGGGCAATTTCTCTGTATTCTCTTGTTTCCCCACAAATCATTCCTGTAATGAATTTAAGTATTGTACACAGGATACAGTTCTGGAGCCATATGGCTCAGATGTTATCCTACCTAAACAAAGCTTTTTATTTTTTAATTTTTTTTTTAATTTTTAACTATGAAATCATTTAATATAATTTAAAAACAGTGGTTAGATAATCTCCTACGGCACATGTGCAAAGCATCACAGTCTGCTTTGGAAAAGGAACTAAATTCAGCAGATGAATATTTCATCAGAAATATTTCTCTTCCATTTTTGGATAAGGTTGTATAGCTATATAGCTATGTAAAATACGGTCAAATCGTAATGACAGCTAAGAAAATCAGGATCCTAGAGGTTTTTGCTAGTTAGACAAGTAGGACAAAACCATAGTGGGTGAGCCTTCAAATGAAAACTGACATAGGAGGGAGGCAGTAAGAAAACTGAATATTTCAATTCATAAAATTCTCATTTGGATATTTTTCAAGATTTCAGATGTTTCAAATAGGACTGCTGTCTGTGTAAGTTCCTGCAGCACAGTCACAGGCCAGTGGCTAGAAACATATGTATTATCTATAGAGAAATGTATTTGATAATTCTGCCAGTCAGACAACCTGACTTCTTCTATAGAAGACTTCCAGGAATCCTGAGTACAATTACCTTTCATTTTCAGCGGATAACGCTCTTTCACACTGGTCCTTGGAGCAGTCATTTCAGGCTGAGTCCTGCCAAACTTAACACATGCAATTGGCTTTCCTGAAGCAGAAGTGTACAGTCATGTGTTTTTAAACTTTGCTGTTCAGAGCACCTTGCTGTATGTGGTACAGGATGGGGGAAGGGCAATAAATGAGAGCAGACAGTGGAGAAAACAGGCCTAAAAGTGCCTTTAACTACAGAAACTGCAGAAGAAAGGCTGGCATGTGAAAATATTTCTGCATTACTGCTTGCTGAAGTAAACAAGAGCACTGGTGACAGAAATGTATAGGTTTGTGTTCTTTCCTCATTATCTGCTCCTATTTCTGACGAAAAGATCCCCAAACTGCATAGTAGGCAAAACCCCTGTTGTGTGCCAGGCACTTGGAGCTGCTAATGAATGCTGATATACGAAAAGTGCTCCAGTAATTTTTTCATGTAAATTGGATCGACAGTAGGTCAGAGACAAACATGAAAAGGAAGGCAGACATTTAAAGAGAATGATTTAGTGAGATAATTTGTATGATATTTTATTCCTTTCATACACTAAAAGAAAAACCTCTGAAAAATGTAAATGAGAGAGGAGATTGCAACAGTCTGTGTCTGGGAAGCTACAAGACTCTGTATAGGAAGGTGACATTTGAATCAATTAGATGACCATCACATGAGATAGCTAGCCTTTCAGCTGAGTTTCAGTGGGCAAGAGCACTGCTTTCCCCCCCCCTTTCCTTCTCCTACCCTCCAATCTCATATATGAAAGAGGGAAAAGTAAGGTTTGGGGCATGTCACTCACTCAAGCCTGCCACAGTAAAGTGATGCTAATTGCATACTGTGAGCCCTGTCTTAAGTCACTAACTAGTCAGATCCTCATCTGGTACAGATTACTTGACCCCATGGAGGTCATCATGACAGGACATCGACATGAGTGGGCAGCTTTGTCCTGTATTATGTCCCCTGATGGATAGTTTTTTAACCTCTGATGTGTCATTCAATAGATAGATGGTTTCTGATATCACCTTCTGCACTGTAGCTATGTTCCCCCATGTGCAGCAACTGCAGGTACTTGCTCTAAAGCAAGCCAAAGGTGGATCACAGTACCAAAGGAAGGATGTAGCTGGGTAAATCAGTTTCATAATTAAAGATATTTATAAAAGGCTACCTGAAAAGGGGTATGTTTAAGGCCAAATTCTAATTTACCTTCCTTTCTAACACTATTTATGCTGAAAATGAGTGGCTGTTTATGAGAAGTTGCTTCCCTAGCCTCATAGAGAAGGAAATGTCATTGCAATACTGCTTTAACATTTTGCAAGATTTCCTGTTTGTGCATGTAATCAAACCATTTTTTCTGAACAAAACCTGTGTGCTTTAGGCATTGCACAAAGTAGCTGAAGGTTAGTATTTAGTTCTTCAAAATGTGCATATCTCCTTGAAAATGAGAAGGCGACTAGTTCTGTGATTATGTGTCTCCTATACAAATAATACAAAATTCAAAATTGGAAATCAGAATTTTTAATGATCAGAATAATTGCCTTTAGGTGCCTTATGCTTAATGTCTATGTTCTGCGTCAATATGCAGGTGAACTAAGTACAGAACTCCCTCATGCTTTGAAATGATTGCAGCCCTTAATGTATAAGAGCCTGTTCCTGAGAGATACTGAGTGCCTTCGCTTTTGTTGACTGCAGTGTGTGTTCAAAGAGCTTACAGCTTCTCAAGGAACTACCTCCGAAGCTCACTTTCAGGACCTGAAAACATTCAGAATAAGCCACAGAAGAAAGCAGTCTTAGGACATGATCTACATGAGCCCTGCGTCAGTCAGTTTGCTATGGATTCTATTAAATGAAGTGCCTGTTTCAATGGACAGAAAGTGGAAATCAAATTAATCTGTGAACATTTGACTTCAAATTACAGTGCCCCCAAGGAATGGAGCATTTCCCCCAGGAGAAATGCTTTCCCCCAGCTTTTTCCTCCCTTCTTCGCAAACTTCCTGTCTCACTAAATGTTTCCTGCTTCTCAGTTCCTTTTTTACCCTTATCCTGCCTCAGTTTCTAGGGAGACAGACCTGAGGGACAGGTCAGTTACTTGGGATCAGAGAGACAGCGCTCCAAACCCTTGTTCTGCCTGGTTTGCACTGACAGATTGACCCTGGGTAGCCAGAGTCTAAAATGACTCTGTCCAAGGTGACAGTCCAGGGTGTGTTGCTGAGGCTGTTTCAACTCTCCTGTGGATGTCTTGTTGAGTTTCCTACTGGATACAAAGAGCATTTATTGACTATGGAGCTGAACCTCAGTGTCCCATCTTCAACTGTACCTGAAACTGTGCCCTCTCTTTCTCTAGGTTAATATTTATTTGTATAAAGTAGTAGAGTTCTGACAGAAGAGAGAAAAAAAACATGCAAGAGTAGTTCATAGGATGAGTGGATAATTACTGGGATATGCGAAACAGGTCTAGTTTCCCAGTCAGACTCAGCCAGAGCAATGTGGGTTAGTTAGAAACTAGGTGAAGCTGTAGTGGTCAGGGGTGTTGGTGGTCCTGGACTTAATGTCCCATCAGGACTAAAGACCTATATTCCCTAAAAATTTTAATAAAAATCAGTACTTTCATGAAATGCTTTCATTTCAACTCATCAGTTTTTTCTCATGGCAAAAAATGCTTTGTCAGAATAGACACCATTAGTTCTACTCATCAAGCTGAGTTTGTAAGCCTTGTTCAGGGTTTGGATCTTGGTGAAGGTAATGACTAGGTTCCTTAGGTTTTCATAAGGCCAGTAGATCTTTTTGTCATACTGATGGCTCTGATGCTGAAACCATGAGGGCCCTGTAATAAATCAATGCTTTTTTTTAGTTGGTGCAACTCATGCTTCCTATCCCCTTATCCAAATAAAAAATTTAGGTCTTTTTATAGGTTCTATTGTGTGACCAGTTAAAGTGACATTCACAATGATGTGTGAATCCCATTCTCTTACCTGTATCAGTAAAAAAAGCCTTCATTATGCTGGTATAAATGTGTGCAGACTGAATAGCTGCATTGACCACAAAGCTGAAGGCTACGTCTGAGCTCAGGAAGTCTACTGAGTCTCAAAATAATTGAAAATTTGGAGAACACTTCTGGTAAACATTCCATATATATTTGTTGTTTATATCATGTTCACTTTTGGCTACTGCTAAGACAGGGCTGTGACCTAGATGGACTGGTATGGGCGTCTTACATTCTTACAGTCCGCAGGTGACCATATCAGTCAGTTCTTAGGAACAAAGTCAGGGAAGTCAGCTGTGGGATGGACATATATTGAGAAGCTGAAAACGGAAACTCGTCATATTTGTGGAGACCTAGCTATTGCAGACTCTTCTTTGTAGCATTAGCAGAATTAGCTAACCATGTATTTCTTAGTTCCTTGGCATGCATGTAGAGAGGACGTAAAATCAGCCATCTTCATTACAATGTCACCTAAAAAAAAAAACAAAATCAAACCAAACAAAACCAGCACACGAACCTGTGGAAAAAATTTCCTCTATGGCATGTAGCAGCTTGTTGTGTCCTCTAATGAATTACACAGTGTGCAAGACTGAGATGAATCACCAACACTCAACAATTGTCATTTCAACAATATCTATAACTTGTCAGGGTATGAGTACTCACAGAAATCTAATCTTATCTAATCTTTCCCTGATCTTGGAGTATAGATGAAGATCTAAAGCAGAAGAAAAACAAAACTGAGACCACAAACATCTTTATATATTTGCAGTTATCAAAAGTAACTTTTTCAAAGAGTATTAAAGTTCTCAAACACAAATCTATGACTATCGTTCTTGAAATTGTTTTACAAAGAATTAGAGTTTGGTTTTTTTTTTTAAAAAAAAAAGAAGCTGAAGAGGCATGTGTAGAAGAGAATAGGAAACTTATAAATAACTGAGTTCTATCTGTTAATAACAAATGAGGGCTGAAGCTAGGCTGTATCTGTGTTATGCAGATGGGATGGTTTAGCCATTTTTATTAAAAGTCAAAATGTGTGAATTACAAATATATGCAGAGACAATCTCGCAAAGGATATTAAAAATCCTTGTGAATGTTTCTGGCATAAGAAAACTTTTTTAAAAAAATGCTTTCACCCTGAGCCATAATGACAGTTTAACTTTAAAGTAATGGATATCTGAGTGAATGATCTGGTATTGCATTCAGAGAAAGTGAATAGGAGAACAAGAAGTGAATAGGAGAGGGTGATTATTTACTATTTCTCACAATATTGAGGACAAAGCAATGAACAATGATACGATCGGGTATCAGATTTAACTACTAAAAGAAAGTACTTCTTATGCACACCAGGTAATTAAATCTTGAAGCTCATCACCATAGTAGAGACAAGATATAATGAGTTAAAAAAAAAAAAAAAAATTAAAATTAGCAGTTGGTAGCCTTCGGTCATCATGGTGCAGTGCAGAAATGTTCTTTCCAGTAGATGGCAAAACCTCCCTAGCAAGGGAAGGATCACACTTCGATTGTCCTGGTTCTCACAGACTTTTTGA
Organism: Cariama cristata; assembly: GCF_000690535.1. Classification (NCBI taxonomy): domain Eukaryota; kingdom Metazoa; phylum Chordata; class Aves; order Cariamiformes; family Cariamidae; genus Cariama; species Cariama cristata. Next base: position 23,058 of record NW_009605103.1, read on the forward strand.
AGTCTTTAGAGCTGGCAGCTCTTGGAGGTAGGAGGTTGAATTTGAAGGACCTTTGGTCTTAGAGTCCGTAAGCACTTGCATACAGTATCCTGGGGACCTGGATGTGACAGCAAATTTTTCAGTTTGTATTTAAGAATGGTACTCTATTTGCCCGGATGATGTGTATGAGGCTACAGTATTCGCATGAGTGGGTGTGGAGTCTATAGAAAGGGGAAAAGGTATTTCAGTGGTTGCACCTCATCCTGTCACTGAGGGCACCTTGGCTCTGTCTCAGCTTTGTGATAGGAGCAGAGCAAGTGGTGGTGTGTTCTTCTGTGCTTCTGGATTTTCTTCTGCAGAAAACCTGGGTACATGGGCAAAGAAGTGGTGGTGGTACCCTATTAGTTTCCAAATAGGTTACTCAGGACAAGGATACCTTCGCTGCAGTCTGAGACACAGCCAATTCACGTGTCCAGGAACCAGGACTATTAAGCTACTGTGAAGTACTTCTCCTTAATGTTGATTTAATCTTGCTGTACAGCACTGGCAGCTTGGGCACTGTGGGAAGACAACAAAGACTGGCTCTGTGACTGCTGCTGACTTGGTAAATGAATTTGAGTAACTTGGCTTGGCACTGCCATTTTTTTTGCCATGCTTTTCCTGCTTTGGCTGTTCAGGGTAAGAAAGATTTTTCAATTCCCTGTCTAGAAGACACAAACCTGCATTAAGAAGGCTTTTTTAAACTTTCAACACAGTTCATTAGCTTGGGCTTGGTACAATGACCAGTCTGAAGTGTGACGTGTTCACTAACATCCATCTAAAAATACCACCTGTATATGCACTTACACAGGAGGCTGTTTAGGACAGAATCCCTTTTGCTCTGTGTTTGTACAGTGCCACATACAATAGACCTTACAATGGCTGCAACCTGCATGCACTACGACTTATATGTAATAAATAACAAAAATTAAGAATAATTGATATTTTTAAAGGGAAAGACAGTCTCGCTGCTTACTATCAATTTTTTTAATTTCCTAGCCCAGGCAGCAGCTGAACTATGATACCCTAGCTTCATCATCTTTTTTCTATTAGGCTTTGTGAAATCTTTACTAAATTTCCATTCCAAGAATTAGACTAAATGCAAATGTAGATGTCTCCATGGAATTATAATATATTTAATCCTATAAGCTAATGCAAAAGATAAAAATACAATTGATACTATTTTTAGGGACACAGCCTAAAACTGTATAAATTTTTAGAGATGTTATCAAACATCAGAGGAATTTTACAAGTGACACTAGTGGGTATGTTCATTTCCCGATATATTTGTGGGACTAATTCTGGTGACTGCTCAAAGTATCTGGATTCAGCAGCCATTTAATTTTTATCCTATATCGCACTGACTCTATTGATTTTGAAGATGGTTTCAGGGACTTCAGTCTCCCTGTATCAGCTTTGCTACTTCATAAACAGTGGGTGATTCTCATGTTGCCTTCTGTACTGAAGGAAGATGCTTAGTTGAGATGTTTCTGTCATGAGCTGGAGCCATAAGCAAAGTCCTCTGCTCACTGTTGCTGTTGACTGTGTGTTAAGGTGGTTGTGTGTAGGTGTACAGTAGAGAATCACCATCTTTTCTGACCCTGATTTCATGGCATAGTTTAGAGTTACACGTGTCCCTGATCTGTAGCAGAACACAGTAGTTGTGGATTTCTTTCCTTCTCCTCTTGCCTATTTTTGGGGAACACAGCGAAGATGTGCCCTACAAGTGAATGTCTGCAGGTGAATTTAGACTCCAGTGATGCACTGTGGTTACAGATTAGGGAAGGAACCATGGTGCATCAAGGGATTTTTTTTTTTTTTTAATAATTTTGGTGCTTAGCTGGTCTTTCGTGGGCCAGCAATAATTTTGGCTTTTAAAATCCTGAAACCTGAAGGTTTGAGGGGTTTATTGTTGTTTAAACTGAACCCAGCTGCAAAAGTGAATATGCAAATGAAAACCTTGAATCTGCACAACCTTGAGGTTTTAATCTGAGGCTACAAATTTTCATTTTAAGCTGGTTTCTAATTTGCTATTTCCTCAGAGTGGCAGAACTTGTAGGGTTTTCCAGGGATTAGGAAGAAAAACATTTCTATGCTCTCTGTTTTGGTTCTGTAAGTGCAGTGATTTTCTTTAGAAACAATGTCTTTACTGCACCTTGGCCATGCTCAGAGGGCGTTAGCCTGCAACCACCGTGACCATTTCATTCTCCTGACTAGTGCAGATCCCAGATTTATATATTTAAGATGCAAAAAGCTCTAGGCAACTTAAGAAGTTACACAAGTATTATTTTATAACAGGGCAATGCCTGGATGTTTGTTTGGGTTGGAGTGGGCTAATAGGAAGAAGCAATGAGATTTTTATTCTGAGTGTAAAAAGTGGATTTATAACTGAGATAAGTGTCTTGCACACTGAAATGAGTATTCAAAAAGGAGGTCAGAGAGAGATGTGGATAGAAACAGCAACAAAACCTTGTTGAAGACTGAGTCTAGATCTTGTATAGGGGACATGTTCTTGTATCACAGTGTTGCTGCTGCTGCTAGATGGAAAGGCAGCTAGCTCTTCCACTCAGCCTTTGGCAGAGTCAGTAGAGTAGAGCCTAGAAAGGAAGGTCTATTGGAGGGAAATAAGGTGTTCCACGGAGTTATATGTTGTGTGTTATTTATATTTTGAATCTCAATTATTTCCAGGTATGTGTACATCCATAAATGCTTCATACACATCCTAATTTGCAATAGGAAAGCTTGCATATTGCTAATACTTAGTGCTTATGGTAATTGAAGTTCTTATTGCCCAGTGTTACAAGTATCCTGTTAATCCTATATTCACGGCTACATTTCAGTCTTGGCAATTATACTACCTATGCTTATGTAAAAAGTCCTATCTGGTGTCGTATCATCTGGTGTCTTATTCTACTATTCCTGACAAACTACTCATGTAGCATTAATATTGAGCACCTTGTAGGTAAATTGGTCATTTGCAGGTGGTAGATAGCTGCTCTGGAAAAGTTCATGACTATAAAGGATGTGTGCACTCTGGAGGAAGAAGGGAGTTGCATTAAGAGTTGACTTCCTGAAAATTCTGAATTTAGATCAATGTTCAGATCTAAGGCTAAGCTTTTGATAAACCCTGCTATTTCTGAGATCCATTCCTGTTCTCATGCAGGAAGTCAGATCTAGAATACCATTTCCAGAAAAATCTAGATCATATTCTGGCAAATGACCCATGCATTTAAGGGTTTAATTTGCACAGAAGCGGTTTTGAAATTGTGTCCATTGTTCCCTTTAAAGCACCAAAACAATGTTCTTATCAATGCTATGCAATCCAAGACCAAGATAGTTGTGGCTTACATAGTGTAGTATCTTTGGTAACAGAAATGGTTAAGAAAATGAGCACTAACTTTCTCAAGGACAGAATTGGTTTTGGTGCTTTTTCTGTATATAGATTTCTTATAATGGGCCATTAAGGATTAGGAAAAATGAGAATGAGGTTGTTACTGTTGTCATTGAAAACAAAGAGGAGTATTGAAGTGTTGCTTACTTTAATTTTTTTGTTCTCAGTGCCTTCAAATATAGTGACTTTTTCTTGTCTGAAAGCTGAATCTATAATTATCTTTACTAATGAAATGTGACAAGCTAACCGCAAGAGTTTATATTTTCAAAATGTGCAGCTGATATGGAATCTCCTTTGAAGAACTCTCATGTATACCACTAGGGTATACATGGCTACGTATCTCTGAAACTCGTATCTTTTCCAGCTCCCTAAGCCTAGGAAATAATTTTTGTGATGTGTGGTATTATACAGCCTAATATTATGTTATCAGTGACTATGCATAGCTGCTGCCCACAGTCACCACCAATACAGTAAATTAGATCCACAGTGGACAATTCTGAATGCATGCATAAATGTTTATACACACACATATTCAGTTAGTTTGCATATACCCCTGTGTGTTTATATATGTATGTATACACGCAAATAGAAACTGTGGTGTTTGTCAGTGTGAAGTATTTTTTAACACATGAAAGCAAAGCAAAATTATTATTGTCATAAATCTGCAATATCAATCTGTATTATTACTGTTTATTGCTATAAATCTACATTAATTAGGTTTTTATTAGAAATCTTTTTGTGATTTTTTTTTAAGTGTTTACATTGTGTATTTTAAGAGATAATAATGTCATCTTCACACCATACTAACCTTTCCTGGATATTTCTTCAGAAGAAGCTGTTATCAGAGGACTTTTAATTCCTTTTCTGCTTCAAAAAAATCTGACACTTCAAAATAGCAATCAAGATCTTCAAACTACAACTCATGAGTCATGTTCAAATCCTATTAGTTCCCCTAATATGACTGACTTACTGATTGAAAATTACGTTTTCTTGCATTCTACATTTAATTTAGAATGGTATGAGATGCTAAAAATTTTTATTTTGAAGAGGCCAATAACTTCAAGCTACATTCAATGGAAAATATAGTCTACCCTGCTGCAAAATCCCATAGATCTGAATTCTGAATTCATCTCAGCTGTGACAAATGAAATGTAGGGACTCTGCTTAGATAATTTTGAATCTTAACAATTAGTAAATTTTGTAGAAATTCTTTTGAGGTGCTAAGGATTCAGCTGAAGCCACTTTGGTAACAATGAACAGGTAAAATGGATCTACTATTACAGAACATCTTTTCTGGACAACTTAGTATTTCTTTTTCTATGTGAAAAACCATAATGTCCTTCTACTCTTGTATCACCATAAAAAGACTTGTCTATTCTGAGGTATCCTCTAGAGTGATAATGCTATAAGGCTATAGAAGATGTTTTTGCCCCATGCCTCAGTTTACTGCCGTTTCACCTGTCCTGTTAGGGGTCAGGACTTTAAGGTGGGTTGCAGAATCAAGGCAAAGCAAAACAAGGAGCACTTTCAAAAATGTTTGCGTAGCTTGTTTGTGGCAGGTTTGTGAGTGGGAATGAGCAGGTGGAAGCAGGGAACTTCCCAAGGTGGCTCTTCAGCTGAATAAAGGTGACTTAGAAAAAAAAAATACTGTGGGTGTCAGTCTCTTCTCCCAAGTAACAAGTGATAGGACAAGAGGAAATGGCCTCAAGTTGTGCCACGGGAGGTTTAGATTGGACATTATGAAGAATTTCTTCACCAAAAGGGTTGTCAAGCACTGGAATAGACTGCCCAGGGAAGTGGTGGAGTCACCATCACTGGAGGTATTTAAAAGACATATAGATGTGGTGCTTAGGGACATGGTTTAGTGGTGGACTCTGCAGTGCTAGGTTAAGGGTTAGACCTGATGATTTTAAAGGTCTCCTCCAGCCTAAACGATTTTATGGTTCTTTGACTTGAGACCGTTTCCACATGGCATTCTGATGATCACCAGACAAGTTGAGGCTGGTGCTGTAACCCAGGGTTAACTTTCATGGCTACCTTCAAGGCAATGGGAAATACATTTGTTGTGTTTTGGTTTTAGAGTCTGATTTGACAAACTTTGGAGTCTGAACCTTTGTCCCTGGATCCATTTTTGTGTTTCTGAGCAAAATGCAGTTTGACACTAGAAAGCATTACTGGTGTCAGTGGATTTGATCTCAGTTGTTTGAGTTACTGGATGGTAATAAAAATTCCTGCCATGTGAGGTGAATGTAACGTCATGTAAACTAGATATGTACGTCATAAATTTACAATGACAACTTAAGGACACAAAACCCAAGGAGCAGTGTGTGTGCTGTGTAAATGCAACTTATGAAAAATGAAAATGTTAGTATTTTGAGAATCATAATTGTTTTACATCATAAGGAAACCACTTCCATCCTTTTGGGCTTCAATATATTTGGACATGGAGTGGTACATATTTTATGTTGCTGGATTTTGCACAGTCTTCCATTAGTATTTTTGCAACACTCCATCATTTTGATGACATATTAACATGTGTGCATGTGACTTCTATACTTTATTGTTTGCTGGTAGAAAATGTCAAATTGATTTATGGTAGTTTTTAACAAAAAGAAATATTATGGCTATTATGACTATCTTCTTTAAACTGCTGCATAACATGTTTTACCCCATTATCTAGCTTGTTATTTTTTATGTAGGTGCAGCATGCCTTTTAGAAATACTTCTAGACCTCAAGTGATGGGAAATAATAGTGCATCCCTAAATAAGATACTGATAAGGTTAGCCTACCTCACTGTCATGCTTTGAAACAGCTTCTCTTTTTTTTTTGGCCTTAACTTTGTTAGGTCAGATGACAAACATGGCATAGGTTTTGTTTTTTTTCCAGTTTTAAAATATTTTCAGTAAAAACTTCTGATTTCAAAAATTTCCAACTGTAAAGCAAGAAAAAATTAAAAGTCAAAAGCTCTTCTTCAGCAAGTGTTTGTTTAACCCTGGGAATTTTTTCAAATTACAGCAAAATGGAGAATTACTGTCATTGCCCAAATTTCCCATAATTTGTTTGCACTTCCTGATTCACGTATATGGCAATATTCATGGTAGCTGTTAGACATTTAGTAACTCAGTAAAAATGAGATGTCTCTCTGCTGACAACTGATTTGTGCTTGGGACCATAAAAATGTCCCTTATGAAGTCATAGAAAAATCAGACGTGGCATTGGTAAAGAATCACATTCAGGTTTGCAAGAGATTGTTTTTTTTTCTGCGTTCCACAGAAAAAGCTACTTTCTTCAAACAATGGATGAGGCACCATATGAAATAAGGAAATGGGCAAATCTCTGTGTTTTGTGTGTTCCTGCTCTGCAGCGGAGCTTGTGACTAGTCTTTTCTAACAAATCTTAGTTTGCTCCCTACTGCTGATTTACTAGAAGGTATATGCATTGTGTCTAAGATCCCAATCCTGCT
>NW_009605103.1:29940-51025 GCF_000690535.1 Cariama cristata
AGATTTTTTTATTTATTTAATGAAATTTTCACGGGTAGACACAAAGAAGCTATTGTAATTAGTGTTACAAACTATGTGCACGACCAGAATCAGGGAATTTAAGTCATGGTAGTTTACCAGAAGCAAGCAATCATTCACTTCTGGTCAATGCAATTCATTCATGCATTGACTTTTTGTTCAAGCTCTGAATTACTGCACTTGTGAGTCTAGTGACTGCATATAACTGTGGTTAAGTTCCTTGATGGCGAAAGTGATCACCTGTAAAAGCTAGGGTTGCTTTTGCCAATCTATATCATCAAACAAGCATTTGGGGAAGGGAAAAAAAAAAAGCTATGGCTGCTTTGAAAAGTCTGAAAACAGAAAATGTCAAACCAGCATGGTTGAAGTGCACTTTAATGAATGTGAATAATACAAAACCTGTTTCTTTAGACAGGCTTTTCAGCTGAATAGTTCTTCAGTCTACTGCATTTCATTTTGTTAGCTTATCATTGACATTTTAACCAATCCTTCGCAGGGTCCATCTGGTGGTCCATCTGTCTTCAGCATCTACAGTTCACTATGTGACAAATGACATATAGATTATTAAAGAATAACAATTAGTTACAACACTAAACATAAAGGTTACAGAAAATGCTTACTTCTGATAACAGTGTCACACACTAAGGCAAGAAGAATGTGGCAAGTCAGACAATAGAGGTATACTTTATATCATGGAGCAAAATGTATTTAGGTCAAATGATTTACTGTGATTTTCTTTTTCTCCCCTACCCCTCAGGTCTTTTGAATAACAGATGTTGTCTGTACAGTGTTTTGGTTATGCAGAACCTTTTTAATACAGTAGTGTTCATTACAAAGGTCAGATTTACATGCAAAGAAAAATACTCAAGTTATTCATCAACCAAATATTTGTCATTCACCATGCATTACCTTAGGATAACCACCTTGAAGCAGGGAAATTATAGGACCCTTCTCATTTAAAACATCACAGCAAATCTCCTGTACAGCTGCTGTGTGAGCTTAACACTTGTTCCACCTCTTCTGGTTCAAAGTAATCTCTCCCCTAACATAGGGAGGTTGTGTGTGGTCTGTGTCAGGTTGCCTGAGACCAAAAGAGAAAAGAGTTAACAATTGAACTTTGTTCATTTGACTCCTGACTCTGTCTGCAAAGTATGAGTATGTATCTATGCACAGGGAGAAGACAACATGGAAGAAGGCCGCAGCACTCCATGTATCAGACAAGTGCTGGAGAAATTGCCCAAGGTAGGCTATCCGCAAAAGGTACTACAGGAAGAATGGTGACATAAGGTTGAAAAAGATGAAGAAGAAAACCAGGGAACAGGGCGGAAAGACAACCTTTTTACATGACACTCTTTGCATCAGCATTGTTTAGTAACTCAGCAAGTCTCTTTCAGTCATTTCATGCCAAAAAGTGGCATCCATCCAAATTCCTTGCATGCTATTGATATGTTCTGATAGGTGCAGCTTTCCCAGCTCTTGGGTCCCTTTAAAAGAGTGTTGAATGCTTAATGAGTACTTCTGACCTGCTAAAATGTGACTGAACTTTGCAAGTACTGTAATAGATCTTGGGAAGCAGATGGTGAGGACAAATCTCATCCATACACTTGCAGAGGTTTTGTTTGTTTGTTTTCATATTTTTGAGACCTCTTCTGGCGCAGATTCTTTGTTTGGATTTTGGGTTTTTTTTCAATTTTATCATTCAGGACCCTACAATAAATTGGAAGAGATGTGGTCTTGATAGATGACACTATCTTTTCTCTTCTGACTCTGTCATTCTGGCCCCTTTCTGGTTTTGGAGAGATACAAGCTCAGCTGCTGCCCCATTAGTTTCTCTCTTCCCCTCTTCCGTAGCTCACCTCATCACCATCTTCTTTAAGCTTCATCTTCTTGTTGCACGACCTGATGACACATAGAGAGAATGCATGGAGCTACTTACATTTAAGTACTCTGTTCTTAAAATTATTATTTCCTGATGGGAAAGAAGGGTGGTTACTGCCCTGAGTTCTAGGCAGAAAAAAGTTTTAACCTCAACTTTCAGAGACTGAGTTATTACTACTATTATTGTTGTTGTTATTAAGAAGAAACATTTAAAAACCCTACTCTTCTCTGATTTATCCTATGGGCAATAATGGGGACTTTTTCTGCTCTACTAAATGTGTGAAGTGAAAATAGTTGCACAAACTAACTCATGTTTGTTAGTGATCAGTGGGACTGTGTATTACAAGTGTATCATACAGTGTTTTGACCCTTTCAGGGCTTGGCAAATCACCTTGGAATATGTGGCTGTTGCTTAACCCAGCTTGTTGTGGTGAATTAATACGCCCTAGGGGTAGCACAGATATGACTCTAAAGAGATATGTAGCACATAGAAGGTCGCAGTGATGTGTTGAGAAGCATAAAGGAGTAGTGACCTGAGAAGAGCAGGTCATGTTAGGGGAGAGAGTATGAGGGACAGAACTAAGGAAGAACATGGAGGAGGATTACAAGCTAATCACAAAATTGTCATTCTTATTTCTCCTTTGGTGTTAGGCAGAAATAAAAAGTTGGGGAGAAGCCGTATATGTTTTTTCTTTCCTACGAGGAAAGAGGGGGTGAGATGACCTGGAAGACAGCAGGAGAAAAGTAGGCAGGAGTGCTGCCATGAAATGGAGGTAGAGCCCCAGAGAGCAGGAGGCAGCCTGGCAGCTGCACTGGATGAAAGTCACAGCTGTCTAGGGGATGGAGGAGAACAAGAGTTTCTGTCATGCTGTTGTCACTGTTCTATTTTGAATTACTTTTGAAGGTTAACCCTTTCTCAGCCCTTAGCAATGAGAACATCAGACTTGTAAGTAAACTAGTAGCTCTCAGCATGCGGAAGCAGCCCTCTAAAGGCCTCTGATTATCCTGAAATGTATTCCTCTTAAAATTTTTCATTGTGATATATAGTACTAACACACTTGATTCACCTGCAGCTAGGATGTTTCAGTTATCTGTTGGTTCTGTTTAAGACATTTGGACATTGAGGATTAGATGCCTCATCCTGTGTTGTCAAAAAGGCTTGAAAATAGAAAGCAACACACTCCTTGCATGTTGATTGCGAGGGTCAGTTTTGGTATAGAAGGACTTTACATCATGTCTATGTGCCTTGAATAAAATAAGTGGGTACTAGGCAGGCTGCAAATATCACACTTCTAATTCAGTCGTGAACTATTCTGCTAAACCTTTGAGTGTGGTAAGAAGACAAAATAGGAAACATGAATAAAAATTGCTTCCATAGCTACCCAGGCAAACATTTAGGCCATGTCTGAGTGGTATCAACCCCAGCTGTGTTGGAGGAAGGCAACTTGGCTGCTGCTCACTTGAGGACCAGAGCTCTGGATAGGAGTCAAATAATGGAGAAGACAAGAGGAGGAGGTCCTTGTCTCTGACAAGGAATAGCTGGTCAGATTTCAAGAGCAGGAATTAGCTGCAGGAGTGAGCTATAATTTTGTGTGTGGAATGACACGTAATGTTTTTATTGGTAATCAGGTAAAGAGAATGGGTGGAAAGGTGACAAAATTTTCTAATGATGCAAAATTAAGTTAATACAGGGTAGGGATTGAGGGAATCTTAAAAAAATGCTGATAACCCTGGCAGAGTGATAGTGATTGAAAATCAGTAGTGATGGACACAAAACTATGTCAATTATTGGCAACTTGTGCACACTTTTTCATGGTAGAAGTTTGCCAAAACACTTTCTATGCTGCAAAATGTCCTACAACAGCAATGCCTGTTGTTCACGGGATACAAGTGACAAGAAATATGTGCTCTGTAGTAAATGTTGATAAAATTTGTGCCAAGTGACAGATATCCCAGCAGTGAACTTCATAATGTTAGAATTTCCCCTCCTCTTTCCTGTCCTACAATATTGGAGGAAAGTAAAATCAACGCTCCCCACTGTGGACATGGCCTCATTCTACTGGTATGTGAAATGATCTTAATCTGATTTGTGCATTTGTAAAATGTGTAAGCACTCTTGAATACTTTAGGATGAAAGACATTCTTGAAAGACAAGGTAAAGCAGTATTATAGTCTACCAGACTGTAGTAAAAAATCATAATCATGTCTAATAGTTCTCAGTAGTAATAATCTTGCTATCGCTGTTCTTAAATACCAAATTAAAATGTTAAAAGGGTAGGTGTAGTTTTTAGGCTTTACCAAGGCCACATATTTCTATCCAAAACATGTAAAGTTGATCGCTGGGTCCAACAAAAACTATTAAAAACCTTGATACTTTTAAGTACATATTGAATTACATGGCTGTATAAGTACTGGTGAAATACTTTACTCATTTATTTGGTTTCTACAGTCGATAGTTGACATAACATTTGTTTTCCCTTTGTTGATTTTTTTTAACAGCCTAATGCAGAGTACCTAAATGTTGCACTTAATTTATTTTTCTGCTTGAATGATGAATGCCAATTTGTCTTGAGGCAACAATTACACTGTACTATCAACTAGTATTCCTTTCTCAGCAACAAAGGCAGAATATTTTTGAAAGAAAATATGGAGGAACATGAGGAAAAAAATGCCACTTTTAGAAGAAAAGTTTTAGAATATAACCTTGATAATGTCAAAATTGCTGTAATAGCTTCTATATCTATTTTTAAAAATGATGATCAGATCTTACATTTTGTGAATGAGCTTTTTTTTTTTTAGATTATATTCTTTGAGAATAGGGAGCGCATCCTCCAGCATTGTTCTTAGTCTTCAATGCTAGAGCAAATCAAATTAATGCTTAATATGTATACTCTGCAATGATTCCTGTGCAGTCATGCTCAATCTAGTTCAATTCAATAAGGGTGGGTACCAGTGGCACTAAAGATCTGATTCCGGGAGCAGTTCAGACAGTAAGCTCTGCTGAGCAGGGCTGATTGTACTCCTCCTCTTCTCCCCCTCGTAGACCTGTGCGTGGCACCCAGGATACCAGATTTATCCCGTGTGCCCTCTCTGAAACGCACATCGCTGTGGCTGTGTCGCTGTTGGTAATGAAGCTAAGTACATGTCTACACCCCCTGCAGTCATCCTGCTTATACTGCAGTGTGGACATAGGTTAGCCTTGTTTGTTAGTCTAATGAACTTCTGTGTAGTTCAGCAAGTGCAAGAAACAAGTGTCATTGTGAATAGATGTCAACTCTATCAATTGCCAAACAAAATCCACATCAAGTCTGATTGCCTGTGTCTGTGTAAGGAGTTCGAATGCTGTGTGGTTATAAAGACTGCACTGCACAGTCTATGGACAGGGCTAGAGCAGAGCAGAACAGCTACAGTTACCCCTCACTAGCCCCACTGCTTTCAGGTACTGCTGGACTGTAAAAGGTGTTCATCATTTGCATCAGGATCCCCATAAGTGAAGGTCTAAGTTACCCGTGCCTGGTCCAAAACTAACCATTGCAGAGCTGATAGACTTTTGTTCCACTTCATCAATGCCCTTGACGAGAAGGTTAGGCTGTATTGGTTTGGTTTGGTTTTTTTTTTATCACCTGTAAAGGTGCCCAACTGATAGTCTTAGAGAATAAAATCCTCTTTTCATTCACAAAGCAGATAACTGCCTCTGAAATGACAGTGCAGGTCTCAGTCTTGACCTGCAAAGAGATGAAGGAATACCAAAGACTATAATGTTTTCAGTTCATACTTACTCAGACGAGACTGCCATCCAAGATACTAAGTGCATCTGGCAATGATGTCATACTACAGACACCCTGCCTGCCCTGAGATAGACTGAAATTTCTGCATGTATATTTGCAGCTGACAGAACATCTCTGACAGATTCTGAAAGTTTTAAAATTGCACTTGGTTTTGATGTGAAGCAAAAGGCTTTTTTCTTATAGAAATAATAAGAATATTCCTTTCACAAAAATATGATTTTGGAGCAATGAAATACTATATTTTTTAATAACTTGAAATTTTTCTCTGTAAGGTTGAATGCTTCAAATCAATAATGTTAGAGTATGAAGTAGTAGAACTTTCAACAAAACTGCGTTTTCTGAGGAGGAAAATAGAAGCACTTCTTTTGTTTTGTGGGTTGGGTTTTTTTGCCAACACTGTTTACTTAGAAAACCCTTCAGCAGTTAGTGGTATCAGTATTTTGGTGCTGAGTAGGGAGGGAAGTCCAGACTGATATTAAAGCAGCAACTATTCCTGGCCGGTGCTGACCTGATTCAAACTGACAAAATAAAGATGAACTGCCGTGGGCTGTCGTATCGCCTGGTATTGTCCACTGAATGATGGGCTGGATAAGGGAGTACCAGTTCTCCTTGCAATTCCTGGTCACTCCTGTTCCAATGCTCTGCTCCGTCCTGGTGACACTGGTTTCTCTAATTTAGGAAGATACTGATTTCCTTTAATGATTTAAAACAGATTCTGTACCAGCTGGGTTAAACCAACTGTCAACACAGTGTCCCCAGTATTTCCCTATATTGTACACAGCCTTATGGTTTGTATGTTTTAATGAACTCAAATGTTTGCTGCAGATTCAATACTCCATTTTTACAGAGCTTGTTGCCACAGAACCTCTTCTTCCAGGCAACTTTCATATGCTGTAATCAGGTAGAAATATTGACTATCTCTGTGGTTCCAGCAAAGGCCTTGGATAACACGCAGCAATGCAGCATCGAATATAATTGATAATCCCTTTTAAACAAAAACAGATCTCCCAGTGAAGGACTCTGCCTATAGCAGAGGTATTTGTACCAGCCTAGATGCAACTATTACTGGATAAAACAGTCCTGAAGACAGTTCATTTATTTTATTCCTAAATACTTCCAGTCATTTGAAAGCTTTTTCCTTGCTGTTGGTTGATCTTGCCACTTAACTGATTTCAGGAGTGCTCAAGACAGTTTTTTCCTGGATCCCTTTTGACAGCATGTCCAAGCAATTTTTTAAAATAACAACACTAAATAAATAGTATGGGGTTTGGTCATCCTTTCAGGCTCAGCTCTATCTGCATCTCCTTTCAAATCACATCAAAAAGCCTTCTAGGTGTCTTGCTTTATAATATTGTAAATAGAAAGCTTCAGATTCAAGAAGTGACTAGGAACCTCACATGAGAGATGTACAGGGCATTGTATTTAGTAGAGCTGACTGACTGCCGTGCACAGTGATTTGTGAACAAAGCCGCCAGGTCACATTATGTGTTTCCTGTGAGTATCCAGCACTATCCTGATACTTGTGGAAGTGCTCAGAAATCCCTTACAATTCATAAGCAGGAAAGCCATCGTCTTACTTCTTTTTCCTTGCTTTCTTTCTGTCCGCTCCTTTTCTTAGTAAAAACAACTACAGGATCTGACCTGGAATTCCCAGGATTCTGTTTGTCAGCAGGGAACTACCATCAATATAAGAGGAAAAACATGTATTTCTCTGTCAGTTTGGTTCAAGCTCAGTAGTAAAGCTCCATTGCTACAAGGACTGGTCTTTTTGTTGCATGTTTGTACGCTGGGTAATAGTGGGGTCCCCATCAAGGGCTGGAGCTCTTAGATGTTATTGTAACAGAAGTAATGTGAGAAATAATAGCTGTGCTGGCAGGGAACCAAACAACAGCTTGGCTAGGAGTCTTTCCTCAGCCCAGGTCCCTTTCTAAAGGTGCAGGCAAGCTAACTGTGCAAATTAGCTTGTCTAGCTTCTGGTACAGAGTGAACAAAATGGATTTATCTAGGTTTTTGCCTACTGGTGTTAATCACTGTGCAATGGGATGTTTCCTGTGGCCTCCACGAACACTGAGTAAGGCTGCTATGTGTGTGGTACAGTTGCATTTGGAAGTGAATTCAGAATAAAGCTACGTTGCAAGGTCTTTACAAATCTGTCCTGATGATGTCAGGAGTGTTGCTGTATTAAGAATGCCCTCCTAGGTGAATTATTTGTTATTTTATGTAGAAAAGGTGGTATAATTTAAAGGAGGGGAAAAAAGGAATACCGCACATTTGAGAAAAAAGCATGAGTGGAAAAATACTCTATTGAAAGACTACTATACCAGCAGTGGCCTCTGTTTAAAGGTAGGGCAAATCAATCCTGCAGACCTCATAGATGCTTTGAGATTTTCTGTCCTGGCAGAAAAGAAGGGTGCTTGAAGAGCACAGACTGTACTTGCAGACTTCTCAAACAAATGGTCTGCTATTGCCTACTTTCTTGCTGAGTAGGTAGCTAGAAGATTGCCTTTTCGTGACTTTACATGCTTATTTATATGGTGAAAGATCTCAAAGTGTTAAGATTTCCATGTAGAAAGAGACAAACAAAACAAAACAAAATCTTTCTGCATTGGAGTGAAACTTACTATTACTCAATCTCCTGGAAGCAAAATCTGTCATCTAAGGGGAGTAGAATAAAAGTGTCTAAAAACAATTGACCAGCTTCCCTTTGCAGCTCAGAGCTTTGGCTGTTTGCCTGGTGGGCTAGTAAGAAGCTCAGAGTTCAAAAGATTTTGATGAGACTGATTCAGCCACAGCTTCTAAGGCCCTGGCACTTCTCAGCCTGTGAGAAGCTGAATTGGCAAGAAACTGAGGTTTAAAGTCTCAACAAAATTGACTCTGCTCCTCAAAACTTTTCTGTTTTGACAAACCGTTTTTCAAAAGAAGAATGTTTGTCAGAAAATTCACAAGTATTCTTTGGGGAAGGGGAGGAGGGAGAAGAGGTTTACATTTTTCCTTCTGCCTTCAAAAGCAACCGGCCAGAAAGATGTTCCTATTGTGTGAGCAGGGACTGAGTCATGGGGAATTGGATTAAGAAAATTATTTAAAAAGGGAGTAGTGAAGGTTGTCAGTGTGGTGTACTCTACAGATGTGATTCGTCTGTTATGTGTTGCCTGCTTGTTTCTGGGTTAAGATGGAAAGCTCTCAGGAGTAGAGACTGCTTTTCTTCTGTCAATGTCCAGCCCTGAGTAGGAAACAGCGTGGTGCTGAGGGAAGGCTGTGGACAGGCTCAGCTGCAGCACATCGTACCGGTGGCTAGGCTTTGCCAGCGCCCAGCTGAACACCCACCGTTAGCCCGAAGGAGCCTGCCCTGTTGGTAGTCCTAGTGGAAGTGGGTTTAGGATGCAGACTCTACCAATTGCAGTCCTGGTAGTCGTGGTAGATTTATTTGCTGCTTGCCAATTTGTGTGTTACATATGGGGATAAGGATTTTTAAAAGCTATTTAACTATATGGAAACAGTTTTCTTTAATGAATTGATGGGTTAAGAGGTCCAGTGATTTAACAATTACAATTATAACCCATACAATGTAATGCACAGGGCTTTAACTAAATTCAGCAAGTTACTGTTGCTGTTGACAAGTTGATAGAAATAGAATGGACATGTGACCATCATCTGGTCCAACTCCTTGATCAGAGCAGGCCAGTTCCACCCAAGTCAAAAACAACCTGCAACTTCATGAGGCAACTTTCTAAATAAGGTACATATTCATAATTTTCATCACATGGTGAGGCTGAAATTGAATATGAAATTTTACCAAACTTTCATTTATGTGGAGATTTAATTGTCTATAAAGTTAACCACAAAATTTGTACACTTAAAATACAAAATTATCAATGAAATTGAAGCCAGCAATAAACAGTATGAAGCACGGGAAAATGCTGCCACTACCAAATACTTCCTTGACGTATTGGAAGTGTTTTGTGACATAGGACAAATGCTCTGCCTCCTGCATGATTTTGCAAATCCCACGGTTAGCTTTCTTTTTTACTTTAGCTTAAATTTTCAGAAACTTTGGGTTATTACAGCCACATTGTAACAAAGCAGATTATAAACTACGCACAGAATTAAACTTAATCTGTAAAAACATATGGTTAATATGGGGTTCAGGCATAGTGGTTGCGAAAGAGAAGTGAATTTCAGCCAGCATGTGTTTATCAAGCCTTTTCATTGCCAGCTATTTGAAATTCATCTTTTGCCATTTGGAAATGTTAACATTGTAATTCTTATGTTTTTCCAGACACAAAGAGCAAACAGATACTTTCTATGTGAATTAGGTTTATCTGATTAAGAGAACAACAAACCAAAGTCCCCTTGAAAGAATGCCCTGGTGTGGTTTTCTTCTGATAGTCTGCACTATGGTTTGCTCTGCTCACAAATAGTGTCTAGATATGAGAAGGTGCAGTGCACTGGAAAACTGAGTTTTCCCACCGCTGTTGTCACCTGCCCCATCGCACCCTGAAGAGCAAAGGGCAAAACGCAGAGCGGGTGAACGTCGATGACAGTTTTCCCACTGGTTCAGAGGCTTAAGGCCAGGACGTGCTGCCTGCCATCTGTCCACCATGTGGAAATTTGTCCAGGACAGTCCTGAGAAAGGATTAGGAGGCAGGAAGAGCCATGGAGGGTGCCGTGGGGGTGGCACTGGGAGCGTGCTGTGGCTAATTGGGGGGTCTTGTAAATCCAGTTGGGCTGGGGGAGCAGCAGGGCCAAGGGAGTGCTCCGAGGGAGCGCAGGGCCTCGGCGGGAGCTGGTGTGCCAAGCGCGGTCAGGCGGTGCCGGGGAGGCACGTGTGTCGTGCACGGGGCAACGGTGTCCTTCTCTGGGAAGACATAAAATGGGTTTTGTAGCATGCTGGCTTTATAACACAGAGCCGGGTTTCTGTTACAATAAAAGTAGCTTTTTATAGTCTCATGATATCTCATTTTTAAGATTACTTGCTGCAAAAAAAATACAAGAGTGGTGTAGCAGAAGTGGAGTTCTGCATATTTGCATAACAAAATGTCATTAGTTTTCATATTTCAACTGAAAAAATGTGATACATCTAATTTCCCATATCACACATCAAATTCATACTTTTTTTGCTAAATACTGTTTATATTGACACTTTCTCTGTAAAGTACGTCATGTAATTGTAATTATTATGCATAATTATTGACAAAAATTGCTGGACTTTGTGCTTTGTTTGTGAATCATAGCTCCTTAAACTTAAAAATGCAGCCACTACAGGTTTTTTCTTTCTTTAAGAAGAGCGATCTGATGCGTTTTCCAGCACTGACAGTATTTTCTGGCATATAGGTCAAACCCCTGGGGAGCCGAGTCAAATGGGAGAGGACAGGGGTGGGTGCTGTGGGGTGGGAGCCACCATTGCCATGGGGACGGGAGCTGCTCGAAGGGTGCTGGGAGGGGGGGGGATAACAAGTCACTCATCTGATTAGGAAAGCAGATTTGAAGGAACTGCTCCTCAGACTGAACCAGCTACACCAGTATTGTACATCTCTGTCTGAAAAGTTAAGATCCACTTACCTGCTTTTCAAATAAAAAAGATGAAATTTTTCAGTGTCTGGTCGGCAATTTAGCCAAAAGCAGAAATGCAAGGTGAATGGGAGTGTCTGACCTCAGTGTGTCCTTTAGTGGGACTTGGTGTATTCCTTCTCCTGTTTATCAAATTTCCATTCACTTATACGAGTTTTTAAAAAGAAAAAAAAGAGAGACGAGACTCAAAACAGAAATGGCACTGAAAGCGAAGAGATCTATGGAAAAAGCTCACTGCCTTACGTATGTTTGGATTTATTTTTAGATCTGTAAAGTATTTCTTGTCTTTCTGCCTTGTGTCAATGTCAGCAAACCTCCATGAGATGCCCCAGTTCTAGTTCCTCTTAGTTATTAGCACTGAGATAGGAGCATTAGGAAGAATTTGGGTTGTGATGCAGTGTTGTGCGACGCTGTAATTTGAGAAGTCTGAGGGAGTCAGGGATCCTGCAAATACATCTCTTATTAGTCTTATAAAACTATTTTCATGTGCCAGGCAGATTAATGTTAATACTTGTGCAGTGAGAAATCTAAATCTCTCACACCACACATTCAGCTTCTAAGGTGTCTGCAGGTTCTTATTATGTCTTAGCTTATTATATCAACTCCAGGTTGACACCTGGAGTGTGCCCGCAGAACTGCCTTTGCACTAGACAGCACTATGTTGCTTATTGCATACATGTTCTATATTTACAGACGTTTCCTAAGGTGGATTGGTAGTTACTGTGAACAGATAGAAAAATATGGTAACTTCTGACAAACATATTCTGTGGGCTGACAGCATCTGCAACTCATGTACTGTGGTGATAGGCTCTTCGGAAATCCAGAGAGACAGAGTGAGATCAAAGAGCATGCTTTGACTTAGCTGTAGTTCAGAAACCAAAATGGCACACCTAACCTGCGTCCTACAGTGGCAAAGTCTGTGATCTGATTATCAGCCTCTACTCAACAAATAGCCTGAGAAACAAGTCAAACTCATGCCCTAGTCAGGGGAAGACAGAAGGCAGAACCTCTTCCCTGTGCTATCGTAAGTGTGGGACATTGCTAGTGTAGCATGCAGGCTGTCTTGAGTTTAACTAAAAAAATTGGTTTGAGTATCAAGGGCTTCACCAGGTCTGCACTGAAGTAATAAGAAAATCGAAAGAGGATCCTGGAGGTGATGAAGTTCTACTCCCAGTCGTTGCAGGCTCCAGTCACTACTCTCTAGGAACTCAGCAAGCTCTTGATACTGGGGAGTTTGGGTCCGCTGTGCCTATAGGGAGGCTGTTCCTTGGACAATGTCATTCTTCTGGTTAAAAACCTTCTGTTAACATCCAGTTTTCAATTTATTCAGGGAAAGCTCACTCTGCTTTATTCTTGTGCCAGCATCTTCTATTTTCACACAAAGAGATCTTTCCCCTTCCTGGCATTTATCCCTGTGATGTATTTATAGACAGTAATGGGCTTCTATCCATTCTCAGCTTTCATTTGTTAGCAGAAGCAAGTCAAGCTTCACTAGTCCCCTTCATTTCAGCTAAATTATAGGCAGTATTGTAGTCAAAGCTGTTCAAGGTTGTGTATTCTTCCCCCAAGCATGACCTGCGCGTTTTTAACAAAGTAGACGATGATGTCTCTGTTACTTTCACAGGTGTCAGTGTGGCAGCTTGTTGTCATTTTACATTCAGATTATATGCCCATATTCTTCTTGGTCACTTCTGCCCTGATGAGGTCCTATTTTATATCCTGAGTTTTGGTTTTTTTTTTTTATTAGGCCGTTATGACCTGATGTTTTATGATACTGAATTTCATTCTGTTTCTATTACTCTAATTGTTTCTGTCTAACCTTCCAATCTTCTTCTGTTGCTGATACAGCCTAAACTTGTGTCACTGGAAAATTTCATTAGTATGCTTTTTGTAGTAAGGTCATTGAAAACATTTAAATAAAATTTCAGAACAGCTCATTGTCATCTCCTATTTATCCATTTCCCTTTCTCTCTTGTAATTAGTTTTTCAGACCTCACCTTCTTCATCTCAGCTAATGAACTCCGATGTGGTGCTCTACTGAACTCCAGGTAGTCCAGGTCTTTCTTTGGGTTAGAAAATCAGTTATCTTATCAAAGAAACATAGATGAAGCCAAACTAATCTGATGTGGTCTGTCATTTTGTGTTCAATCCACTCAGAATTTGGGGCTGGGAACAACTCAATTCTGCCTGTTCCATTTTCTCAATGCAATATGTTCATTTAAGTTTTATTTCTGTACAACTCCTGGCTGTTTCTATACCCTAGTTCCTTAGACAATCTGCTTTGACTTCTATATTATTTTCTCTTTGGGCCATGCTTTATTCTCTTTTCTTTCTATACCGAGTGATACGTGGTTTTTGAATTAGCTAAATACCAAACTCTTCCTGTGGCAAATAGTGTGGTAGAGTATAGTTGACATATTGATTTATATAGCACAGAAAGATGCCTCTTCCTAGTCCTCACGGTGTGTGATTGTGGATGACAGCCAGGGCAGTATAAGCTCCATGTCCCAGCCGTATGTGAACAGAAGATGATGATAACAGGTCACCGCAAAAGCAGTTGTGCACCATCAAAGAGTACAGAGTTTTTAATTTTCAGATGAAGATCAGAGCCAAAGGTTCAGCCACAGTCAAATAGCCTGTTAGAAGGGAGAAGACAAGATACAGAATTTGCTGTGATTTGTGGCAAGATGGCAGGCAGAGTAGCATCCAGCCATGTCTCCCCCTTCAGCCTTGCTGACCATGGTCCTTTTACCTATTAGGACTTTGGGTCCATAGTAGGAGGCTTCAGTTGCCATACTCCTCAACATAAACAGCAGACAGTCTCAGTGGACAGTCGGGGCAAGATTTGGAAGAAGAATAAAACAAGAAAAAAAAAATCTGGAATTTCTTCCTCTTTCTCCTCAAAAAATAATAGTTGTAATAATAAAAAAGGGAGGAGATTATGGAATAAATTTATCTAACAATGAGACTTCAGGGAGTTATAAAGGAGCCAGGCATTCAATCTGTTAAAGTTAATAAACTGATGGGTGCCTGCTCCCTTTTGAAAGTGTCAGCTAGAAGAGATGAACATTGTCTATAGTAGCCCTGACCGATGAGCTCTGGAATGACCGCTCAGTGCAACAGAGAACACCCAGTCCAGGAGTGCCTGTGCAGTTCCATTGTTTGCTACGCTTTCCAGCATCATTCTCGGATGTGCCAACAGCTTGAGTCCATTTTCCTCACCTTTGGTTTTCACCTTTTTAGTAGGAAGAAAGAGGGAAGGCACTTGATGCTTGCAGTTGTGATGTGCCTCGAGACCCTTTGTAAAAAACAGTGGAGGATTAAAGGAAAGGGATTGATACAGACCATGTCACAGCCTGCAATTCATCATCATGTGCACAGCAAGTTTTATAGCATTGCTAAAGTAAGGAAAGATCTCAGTGAGTCTTTCTCAAATAGAAATTTGTACAGGATAACTTTATCATTAATGATTTTGGAGAAGTCTGTTTCACCTGGAAGGAATTTGATCCAATGACTTCGAATCTCTAAAATATTAAATGCAAATTTGTCTTGTATCTATTGCATCTTATCTATGTTTATTATAGACTGTCTTTGATACATTACTATTGGCTCAAAAAAAGAATAGCTCAATAGTTGTTACAGAACAACGATTTGTATTCTTACTTTAACAGTTATCACAGTTTTACTTTAAAATTCCTGTTTTCGTGGATTTATCATTTGGCTGTAAAATGTTCCAGACTGAAGCTTGCCATAAAGACTCAGCTAGGGACTGCATTTATTCACTTAATCTGGGTTCGGTTTTTTGTAATTTCAGAATTGCCATATAATAAAACCAAAATAAAACACACACAAAAAAACCCCCAAAAACAAACCAAAAAAACCAAACCCCGAACTGTTTTAAATATGCTTTTTTTTTTTTGTCCTTAATATGAATTAATGCCACTAAGTATTTAAAATGTCAGATGCATTCTCATTACTAACAGGTTTACTGCATGGTGCATTATTATATTTTCAGGACATATTACATGCATTTCTGTCACAAAGCATGGGATCAAAATATTCTGGGCCCGCTTTTGTATGATATTGAGGTAACTTTGCTTGGGTTTTGTGATGAAAAGCTGTTGTGAAGCTGACAGTGATGGGAAGAAGATTCTAGCTGCTCAAGAGTCTTCTGGCAGGGACATCGAGGAAGTTTGCACACTAACTTCCTAGTTTTAATGCTGTGGCTGGGATCAGGGTTTGTGTTGCTAACCTCGCATTTCTGTAGATTTTTGCAGCTGCAAGCCGGTGTCAGCCACTCAGTGGAGCCACTCCACTGCTGAGAAGTGGCTTAAAAACTGTCAGTGTGCAAAAGCAGATTAAAATTGTTCTTCATTTACCTTTTTGTTTCTTTCTTTCCATCTTTTCCAGGTTTCACTTCATGCTTTGTAAATGAGAACAGATGATTGGAAACAATATCAGGAGTGCAGAAAATCGTTTGCAAATCCAAAGCACTGGATCATAGACTTGTAAGTTTAAAAACAAACAAACAAACCATCAAAAAAAGCCCACCAAAAATAAAATCTTATTCCTCACTGAAGAATTCTTTCTTAGCACACACTTATTCTAAGCATAATGTCAACAATGTATGCTTGGCCTGGAAGGCCACAGTCAGGACCCCCAGCTCAGGGCCTGACAGGATCTGTTGCAACAGTGCATGCAGAGGCTCTTGTGGCATATGGGATGAGCAACACTTGAGCTGCTTACCAACTGAACACAGCACAGGAACAGCAGCCTTTCTTCTTCTATTTTTTGTCCTTGGGTTAGTGCAGTGTTAGAGCAAAGGAGATGTTTTTGTCTGTATCTGTAGAGATAATTACAAATCTAAACTATGTATGTTAATGTTTCACATATTTAAGTAGTTGTTTATGAATATGGATTAGCCCAGCCAGTGAATATTAACGATGATAAATATCTTGTGTTCTTCAGCATCATTTATTAACAGGTATTCCAAAATTCATTGCGGTTTTAACCTTATGATTTATACAAACTCTGTGATATGCACAGAAGTCACTCTGTAACAAATTGCAGGCAAAACAAAACAGCAAATTAAGTGTAACAATTAATGTATTCAAGCATAGTAACAAGGTCATCTGAAAGTAATAGACTTTAGGGAAAAGAGTTGCCTACATTAGAATTCAGGATCTCTGGACTACCATCTTTTTTGGAGTAAGTTAACGGTAATAATAATAAAACGCTGAGGTTTTAAGGGCTACGAACAGTCTAACAATGTTAGTTTCCAGCCCCATGGGAACATTGCTTTCCAACTACAGTAACATACAGATGGTACTCAGGTATGAACTTGGCATTGTCACCCTGCCACATTTTGGTCAGCTTTGTGCAACTGGTAGTCTTTTGAGGGCACACCCTCTCTGCTGTCCTGCATGACCAAATTTAACCTACTCAATGCAGTTGATTTGCAAGAGGCGTGCAACAGAGCATAGTGCATCCCTCTAAAAAGAGAGTCACCTATTGCTTTACCAGTATAACTTTCACTTGTATTTCTCTTAGAAGCTTGCTACTCAAGTATGGACCCACTTCTCTTATGAGTTCTGACAAGATCACAGCTGGAGATAGTATGGCTGCAGGCATTATGCATTTTCATTCACTCTGAGTACTCTTTCAGGATGAGAGAGAGCGATTACAAATTTCGAAATATTAAGGAAAAAATTAGGAAGTCATGTGGACTGCAATTTAAAACTACAAGATAATGAAAAATAATAGTAACAGTGAGTGTAAAATATTTTTGGCCACCAACACTTTGAGCCTTTGAAACTGTTTTATTAAATATAGTAGCTGTGCTTCTGTGAGAAGTGTCACAATTATTCTGCATTTTTGCCAAGCATCTTGGTCTGAGAACTGTCAAAAGTGTCTTCTCAGACTGATTTCTATGTTCCAGAACAGGAGATACATAAAGGTCAGGAGATAGACTGTGTTTGTTATTATAATGATGAACTCTACCCTTAATATTTTTCGTTAATACCTCTCAAACAGAAATGCATGCTTAAAGGGAAATAAAGGGCATGTCAGGATAAAGAGACAAGTAAAGAACTACAGAGCACGACAACAACAGAATGATTAAATGGAGTTGAAGAATGCATTACGTTGTTCCAGTGTCATGGTTGATTTGTACAGTTATCAGGTTAGGTAAGAGAAACCACACTGACTGTGCTCATGTTGATCTCAAAAAAAGAAACAGAAGGAAACATGGGGCAAAGATATGTAAAAGAGCTGGATAGAAGTCAGATTGGTTTGTGTATCATTCATCATATTTGCATAGACCTAGTAAGCCATTCCAAGACATTCTGGATGAAAGTAAATAAATCCATTTGGCACTGGACTGCATAGACATACTGGCTCTGGTCTCAGGACTTAGCTCTGGATTTTCTAAAGTACGTTCTATTTCTTTAGTGTAGGCATGCCTTAAAATGATTTCTTGGCTAGCTCTTCCATCAGCTGTGGGCAGCAAGGTGTTGGGGGCAAGGAGACTTAGCCATGTTGTGTCACATGGAGCATCTAGTGTTTACTGTGGTATTATATGAAACATGGAAGTTTGGGAGGGTGAGGGTTACAACTAGGGAAGACAAAGTAGCTAATTTTCCTTTACATTCAGAAGAAAAAGAAGTTTTCTTAAGACATGTGGATATTTTAAGGTTTAGATGGGAAGTATGGTTACTGCACATTAAGTATAATGTAATCTGTAGAGTTGGAAATAGGAGACTCTATAAAAGTGGTATATTACACGTTTTTGTGTAAGAACAAATGAGGTGATAAATTAGAGGCAACTGGAAGAATTCAGCTAATTAGAATTTATGATGGTATAGGAGATGCTTTGTGCTACTAAGAGGCATCAGACTACCTTGTGTTAAATACAGACTCTATTTAATTGTGGTCCAGGATTTTTAGCCAGTAGTTTCTCCTTGGTGCAGGATTACAAGTCTGTGCTATTACAGATTTCTCTATATTCCTGTAACTTCAGCTAATGTTGTTCTTTTACTCTCTCATGTTCTTCTGCTCACTATGTTGATGGCTTAGTAATACCGTCTTGGGGAGAGGTGGGCTTGCAAGCGTTTGCTCTCCAGTTCTGAGCTCATCCTGTGATAAGGACAGACAGTCCATGCTTCTGTTTCTGGTAAATGTTTGTGTGGAGCTGCATAAAGGGGGAGATTCATTTCCTAAGAGATATTCAAAGCTTCTTGCTCTCTCTGTTTCTTGTTAGGAAATACTGAAGGTGAAACTCTTTCCTCCAGAGCAATGCTTTAAAATATCCTGCTATATAGGAAATGGAAGTTTGTGCCAAATTCTGAATGTTTCCAAATGCCTGGGTACTCCTGCTTCAGCCTGTTCCCTGGTGCCAGCTTCGTGATTCAGTGCTGTTCTGAGCAATTCTTGCTTGTTTTTTTACATTCCTTCCATTTCAATCATTTATGTTTGGGGTCCCTGGTTTTACATGGAGATGCAGCCGCCTTTTCTGCACTGTGGGGATTGTTGACCAGTATGCAAAGAGTATAGCAATGAGGCTAGTGATTTTTTTCAGAAGTCTTTTTAATAATGTCACTACTGTCTACTTTGCTGTTGCTCTGAGGATGACATAAAGAACCAGTGATGAAAACCTAAATACTGGAAAAACACTTGGAATGCTTTAGAGGAAAGCCAAGGTCTTTTACCTAACATGAGAGATTTAGAAACTGTCTTGCAGTTATGGACATTAGAGAGCTGATGATAATTTTGTAAGTAAAGCCAAGTCAATGTATCTGGAAAAGTAATCAGCTACAATATTGTATGTGTCTTTTCCAGAAAAAAGCTGCTAGCTGCAGCCAAGGACACTAAGGTATCTTTACGGAAAATAATTTTCTAAAGACTTCGTTTTTTTCTCCCTTGTTACATTCCTGTAGCTTCCTATTGAAATTCTAGATAGAGCATTTGCTCTCGCTCTTGCAAGTAATTTTTCCTTGTATGCGCCCAAAGGCAAAAGAAAATTGTATCAGTGGTGGTTGAAACATCTGCATCATAAATGGAAGGTTACTTGTTACCTGCAACTCAGTAATGCCACTAGAATCTTGTGCTCTGTATCTAGAGTAAAAGCCAAGTCAAATATTCACCGTCATGTTTGCAGGTCCAAGTCGTTGCTAGTGCTTCTTGTTCCACTTGAGTTTGTTCCTGATCCATTTGCTTGAGGTATATTGGTATGAATACTGGCTGGTCTTGTGTGAGCACTGTTCCCAGTTGGATAGTAACTGAATTGAGTCAGAACTGGCAGAAACACCAGGTTTCGTTTAATTTTGTCAAATTTTGTTGAGTGTCCTCCAGATCAACTTTTAAAAGTGTCTTTAATGATTTCAATAATTGAACCAACCTTGGTAAAAGAATTTCCCTCAGACTAGTTGTCCTGTGAATGAACCTTGGAATTTTTGGTAAGGCAAGTGTTTTATCTGAGACCGCTCTCATTAGCATAAAGAAAGTATTGTCTGTCTATCAAAGGTCACAAAAACCTCAGACTGTACTGGCTGAAGCCTTAGACTCTTTCTGAAAACTTTCTAGTGTCAAGCCTACTGGATTTCTGTGCTGTACTGGTAGAGGCACAAATTTTGAACCAGAAGTCACAATGCTTCAGATTTGCCTCTTATCCAGCAGTTGGAGGATAAGCAGAGGAAATTCAAGATTGTCTCTAAAAGCCCATGCATATTATTTTGGAAAGGTTTTGATACCAAAACTATGCTGAGTGGAAGTTGGCTGAATCGGTTCCTTCTGAATGACTGAAGAAATGATAGTGGATTTTTCAATTATTTTAAATATTAATTATTTTTTGATCTTTGGAAGGAAATACCTTATTTCACCATTGCTGATACATGCTTATAGCTGAAGAGAAGGGGAAAGATGAGAAAAGGAAAACTGAGATATGAGTGAATGGGTGTCTGACCAGATAAAAGTCTGTCATAAATCTGAAAAATTTAGTAGTATTTATCTTACCTTGGTCAAAGTTATTTTTCATTATTAATTTAAAGAATTTAGTATTGCCATTACTGTCTTCCTAGAAATAAAGCACTGCAGTCATTTGCTGTGGTGGTGGAAGCTAATTCTCCTGCAGTCAGTGAATATAGAGAAACGGAAATCGTGAAATGTGGTTTTCAAGTGAACTGGATGCTTTCCAGGTTTCTTTAATACAGCTGAAGTGAAGACTGTGTAGGACACCACTGAGTCTCTCAATAAGAGAATTCTAACAGAGCCTGAGATTGTGAGCTTTCTGTTCAGGCAGAAGAGAGCAACTTTTCAAAGGTTGTCAAGGATGAAACTTAAGTTTCACCCAATTAATTGAATGCAAGAGAGGCCAGGAAATAATCATTCAAACTACCTGACATCTAACTCCTAGAAATAGAAAGGCATTAAAGTCCAGATATCATGCATATAATCATAGAACACTGAGAAAACTTACATGAAGTCTAGAGCAAGAAGAAAATCTAGGTATCGTAACATTTTTTGCCTGTATGATTCTAGAGATCTTGGATGTGAATGACACTGCGCTAAGAGCCAGAAAAGTGAAACCAAAAAAACTCAAATTCTCAAATGTCACAAGACAGCCAAAGACCATGCTGGACATATGAGAACCTACTCTGAGGTTCCTGAAAGCTAATATTTACACCCTGGCAGTCTGTATCTGATAAACAAGTGAATAACATTGGTACCGCAAGAGGATTTAACGTACAGAACTATAGAACACTGCTACAGTTTTTACAGAAGCAGATAAGGTTTATCTCTTGTCATTATAATATATGCAAGATTTTTTTACAAAAAAA
>NW_009605103.1:51056-55552 GCF_000690535.1 Cariama cristata
AAAAAAAAAAACTGAATGAAAAAAGCAAGAATACAGACCAATTTCCCAACATCGAATGTAATTTTCTCATCTGTGAAAAATGCAACCACCAAATTCTTTTTCCTCACTTACTGCTCCAGCTGGTTTCCTCCCACACGTCATCAAATCCTTTTATAGATTTCATTAGCCCAGCATCTCCTCCTTTAACAATGTCAGACTCCTTTTCTGTGCTAAATAAATACAAATTAATATTAATACATTCTTCTTTTGTTTGACTCTTCTAACTTAGAGCTACGGCAGATGGAAATTTTGTTCACTGTGCTTGTATTCTGTTGGAAGGCAAAGGACAATAGCTTTTTCATAGACTTTAATAACAGTAATTTAGAAACACAGATTAGGTAAGGTAGGTTTCTTGGTGTACATGTGGAACAGCTCTCTATCTGCAAACAGAAGATGATCCTAAAAAAAACTCTTTTCAAAACATGTACAAAATTGTGATTCTTTTATACACCAGAAGTTAAATCTGCAAGGATTCCTGTTGATAGATAACTGGATGGCATCCTAGTTCTTTTCCCATACAGGAAATGAAAAGAAAATCCTTAAATTACACTATGCAATGCTATCACTTAAGGCTTTCTTTTGTCATAGCAATATGCAAAATATTTCAGTGCATCACAGACATAATTTTGCCTTAGTTAAGGCAGGAAAAAAAATCTATCAAACCAGAGTCAGTCTCTCCCAGCAAGAAAAGCATCTTACTAATTTATTTTCCATACAGTTGAATTGTGTGTTGTTCAGTAATTTTTGATTCATTTTGTTTACAAATGAAAGGACCTCCTTGTTCATCTGTGTAGCAATTTTGGTATCATATGGTTTCAAATATGAAGACAGCTTGTGTTATTTGTCCTTTTGTAACAACACAAGTGGAATAAAGTTGCTGTGGTCAGAGATGTTATTTTATCCAGCCTTCCCAGTGGATCTAAAGAGCCTGACTTAGTAGGTCACTTAAAGTGCTGGGGAGAAGTTAAGGATCCAGAAGAAAGGAGCATGTTGTAACTCAGTCATGGAGAACAGGATCTGTTAAACTTTGTGTTTCATTCTTTTTCATATTTTGATCAAAGGAGGAAAACATTGCTGGACTGAATTGCACTCCACTTCTCTCCCCAGCCCCATTCTAGAGGACATGCTTGCGTGTTCTACTTCCATCTGGTTTGTGCCATGCTAGTTTGGAATTCTCTGCTTCTGCCCTGTCCTTTTCAATTCTGCTAGAGAATCTTCTTTTCTGTCTAGTGTGACTGCATATTTCATTCCCATGCTTCAAACTTAATATGGCTGTTCGCAATCTGATTTATTCTTAAAGCACCAATTCATTCTTTAATGCTTGTCTACCACAAAGTACTGTATCTGTAGAAAAATAATTTGATGGTGGGAAAATTCTGCCCACAGATGTAGAAAGCTTATGTTAGGATCAGTTCTCAATTATTAACAATGATGTAAATTTGGAAATGAAGACTTTTCCATTTAGGGTGATTTTAAGTATCAGGTGGCATTTGTCATAAATTTATGCTGCAAGTCGGTAGTACACTTCATTTGGTTTAAATGAATTTTACTTTGGTTAGGCTTAAATTAATTAGGGACAGTATTAAGCTGTAGATACACATTAACTTAAACAGCTCCAACATTTCAAGATATTATTTCTTGTTATATAGTGCTGAACGTTCAGTCCACAGCTCTACCAGCAGATCAGAACACGTGAGCACTTACTAATCCACTTCAGCATGAAGTGCAGAGGCTTAGTTCAGAATCTGCAGACATCTACTGTAGGGGTTTTTTTGTCTCACATTACATATTTACTGAAGTTAGACTGAATGACAATTTATTCTGTCTTCACTAAGAGTATGAAGATAGCTGAAAGAAGAATTTGATTCAATTCTTTTATTTACTCTTGAATCCAGTCTGAAGTTCACACTACTGGCTCAAAATAAGACCTTTTTTGTTGGTTTTTGTTTTAGTTTTTTTTTTTAAAAAAAAAAAACACACAGACAAAACAACAACAAAAAAACACATTTATGGGCTCCGCAGAGTGCATATTGAGTGGTATATTTGGCAGGTTTGAGATCAATCTTGTTCAGGAAAGCTGTATTATTTTATGCTATTAGATTATTTTTAAAGCATCCTGCCAAGAGAGTATGTAGCAAGAAGATCATTCAGTTATCTTGATTAAAAACATTTGTAGATGTCATTTGAAACTTGTATACAAAAGCCATTTCTTTTGTTACCATTTCTGTAGTTGGCATTTTCCTCCTCCATATATGTGCATGTTTGCAGAAAACTGAAGAACTACAATCAGACCATATTTTCCCAATTGGATGAGTCAGAGCAGAAACCCTGCTTCAGTTCAGCACCCTGTTGTGGTGCATCAGGGTTGGATCAGCAGTCTGGGGGGTGTCTGATGGTGCCCCAGCAAGCTCAGTTACCCTTGGTCCTGGACCTGAATTGTTGAGGTGGTTGTTGCCTAATCTCTCCTACCTGTCTCTATCTCCAGGTGGAGCACATGGGTGCACTCATGTGATGACTGTGACTACTAGCTTTTAGATGTCATGTCCTGTAAATTCTAATGAAGTCAGAGTTGATTTTAAGAATATCTATGTGTAAATGACAGTAGCAGACCATCTGTTATAGCTGCTTCACCAAGAAAACCACAATATAACAAGCTATAAATATTTTTATTTTAAAAGATAAAAATAATTCTTTCCACCATGTAAGAAACCAATACAATTCTTCATCCTTTCAAACAATGCACATTAGCAATGGGATCACAGTGAAAATGAGGAACTAGGCCTCACTGCAGAACATGCTTTATTAAAAATCTTGCCTTGAATCCAGGATACAGCAAACTGCACTCAAACACATAAGCCTTCCCTCTCTGTTTAGAGAGAGGTAGGCCTAGCCTTACATATAGACCCCATATAAATTTTATTTTGCATGGATTTAGGATAACTAATGATTCCAACAGTCTCTCTCTTATATTCTTCAATGCCTTTTGTTTCTGCCTGCTCATTTGAAAGTAGCAAACTCCACCATGAGACTGTTAACAAAGATGTATTGCTGTATTCCAGGGATGGATGAACTTTTCTCTCACATGATTTAAGATATAGTAAATCATTCATTTTGCTCAGAGAACCGATACTTATTTCCTTTAGATTTGGTTAAAGACTCAGACACAGGCAGAAATTTTAAGAACCGTAATGTAAATACTAATTAAGAATCTTGGTTATTCAGATACTGGGGTCTTGCCAGTGCTCTGGTTTGCAGCAGCAGGAATCCTGGTGTTAGAATTCTCCTTCTAAAGATTTGAGAATGGTCAAGGCTTTTCCAGCACACCTAACTTCTGGAAGTGTACAGCACTTTTAAATCGTGAGTCTAAAATCAGCAACAGTAGAATTTAGTGAGATACATAGACTACTGATACTGGGAGTTTTCCACTTTTTCAAATTATCTGAATGTTCAAATACAGAATGAATAATCAACTTAGTCACCAGTTTTTGAAAACTTAAGTTGTGCTGTACATGATGTGTTGTAATACCTTTTTTTAATGCTTTGTACTTTTACTCTTAGGGGTTGTTCATTATACAGTCAGATTTAAAAAACAAAAAATGAGCTTAGCATAGAATAGTCATCTTTCTCCCTGAAATATCTCTGAATGCACTGCAGTGCTGCATTTTAACTCTAAAATGAATTTCTTCAAAAGGGAAGAGAGGACTGGGTAGACACATTTCATTAAATGTCCAATTATATTCGTAGCTGGAGCTGTAGTGATTTCTCCCTGACCTTTAATAGAGAGATTGCTCACCCAGTAATTATAATTGCTTGTTAAACTAACCTAATTGTGCAGTAGTAGCCTAGAACAAGCTGTTTAAACTTGAGATTCAGGTAGCTCTTTCTAATTCTAGGCACTACTTTTGTTAAGGCTAATTGATCATAGAGGTTATTTCACTGTCCTCTAGGAGGAGGCACAAAATCCTGCTTAAACAGTAATGCAGCAACATCTCTAGCTGAACTGCCATTTTACTAATTTGTAGCAAATGCCACTAAATCTAAGGGCTGAAACTATGTGATAAATAACAGAAAACCCTTAAAATACGGGGCTTAGAATTGTTTAGGAATACTCTCTATTCTCTCTGTGAAAGTTTTTCAGACTATACTAAGTCATCCAGTTGCCTGAATGTGGAACATGCCATCTTCACTGGGAGAGTGGGTTCAGATCATAAGGAAAAGGAAGCAGTTCAGTGGCAACATTGCTACAATGGATAAAAAAGAGAGGAAAACATAATGCCGGGGAGAAATGCAAACTAATATTAAGCTTGGAAATTTCAGAACAAAGTACTTCCTACTTTTCAGTTAAACAACAGTAGAGCAGGCTGTGCAGAGCTGTCCTAAGTGATGAGCTTTCAGTTTGCTGATTAAACTGAGAAAAAAAATAATGGATTAAATTTAAAATAAAAAGAAAACCAAAA
>NW_009605103.1:55568-65740 GCF_000690535.1 Cariama cristata
CGAACTGTCAGTTGAATTAATTTGTTTGGGAAAGTGTTTATTTTGGTTTTATGTATCAAGTTGCTTCCTTTTGAAATAAAAACTCTCCCCATTTTATTTCCTGAATCTTCTTAGTCCTCCTTCCCCCCATTTTTTCCAAAAGAGCTCAACAAATTCAAATTTCCTTTGGTTGACCTCAATCTGTATCTTTGAGCAAATCCATCATTTTGTTAAAGAACTTCCTCAACTCAAAAAGTAAGACGAAGCACTGATTCTCCTGTTGTAAGCTGAATGAAAACCTACAGCCATACTTGTACTGGACTGATAGTTGAGAGTAGGTAAATTCAAAAAGGGCTTGTTCAAAAAAGACTAAGAGTCTGCACTGAGTTAAATGAGGGGTAAACTTGGGTAAGGTATTCAACAGTTCAAAGTGCTTCAGCTGGAAAGCTTTCCAAAGCCCTTGCTTTTGTGTATGACTACCTTACCTACCTGTAAAATAAGAGGAAAACAGGAATATGTTCAGAAGCTGGTGTTCCCACAGGGAATGGTGAAATGAGCATCCT
Source organism: Cariama cristata (assembly GCF_000690535.1). Lineage (NCBI taxonomy): Eukaryota > Metazoa > Chordata > Aves > Cariamiformes > Cariamidae > Cariama > Cariama cristata. Next base: position 56,111 of record NW_009605103.1, read on the forward strand.
GTTTGAGGAAAGATGTGGTTTGCAGGTGGTGAAGAGGAACTGGAGATCTGCCACAGTGAATACCAGTATGGCATTCAAGTTAACTCCGTCAACCTCCCAGCCAACTCAAAGTAACACATGCTGCATGTTAATAAACATCATATGGCTTTTCAGTCTGTGGTGGGAAGGGCCAAAGCTGCAATTTTTCAGATAGATGAAGTACTGGTCTGGTATCAGAAGGATGATTTAATTAACAAGATTCATTGTAAAGGCAGAGTGTGGACGAAGGAGAAGATTTCAGAATCACAGCAGTGTCAGATGTTAAAGTTTGGGTGGGATGGAGGCAGGAAGTGGCTAATAAGCTCTTGTCAAGAGGAGATTCAGGCTAATGGAAAGCTCAACAGAAAGGCCCCGGAATGTCTTGCTACATTTTCTGCAATGTCTTCAGACAGTTGGCAACAGTGTAGTAGTGAAATCCAGGAAAAAGTTAAAATATCTTGTCAATAAGACACTGTCTGTATGAAGGTTTCTTGGTTGGGGTTATTTTATGTCATTTCTTATTTTAATATGCAGCAGCCACCAGGCCACGTGAAATTCCTAAAATAAGATTGCAAATTATATAATTTTACTGTGCTATCATGTCTGTCAGCTTTACTTGGTGATGTCAGTAGAGGAGCCACAGAAGGACATGCATGTCTGGAGGGGTTTGGCTCTAAGCAGAGCCAATAAGTCTTTTCCTTTTTTGGATTTTAATGGTCTGATTAGAATGTGTTGTCTAGTATAAATATTACCTAGATACTTGGAAAGGTCTTAAATGTTTGCCAGGAGTGGGACCCAGTTACAGTAGAAAAGGTATAAAACAAGTATTCAAGATGTAATCCCAAGTCTCCATTACCAATACCTCTAACTATCAGTTGTTTAGCCTCCATAACTGCAATTGCCTGTAATCCAGGTGAATCAGGCAATGTATAGGAAATCAAAGTAGAATCTTGTTGTTGGAGGGAATATGTCAATGTTGATTGTAAATGACAGATACAAAAAACCAAGGAGACAACAGTAGGAACATACTAGTCCTTCTGCAGGACTTTGTCTGATGACTTAATCAGAGAACGAAACCTTGGGCTGGATTCTTAGGGGGTCTAAATTGAATTGTCTAGAGTAGTGTGAACAGAAGGGATTTAAACCAGCTGAGATCTTGTCCCACAAATTTGAAAATTCTTATTTAATTTCATAGCATGTCAGGAAGCCGTCGTTCTTTTTTCTGAAAGAAATTTCTGCTGTTTACATCTGCAGAAAATTAAGCTTGTCTGAGGTCATCTTTAAAAAGAGAAGAGCTTACAGTTGACTGTATCTTTAGAGATACTTATTTAGGATGCAGTGTGGTTATCTAGCATCCAGCCGTGATCTGTAGCTCTGGAAATAATTGTGGAGAACTTCAGCAGAATGCAAGAAAAAGGAGCATATATGCTTTAGATATGTGACGGAAATGTGAATCTTCTAGATCTGAAACCATAACATGTACAGCACAGGAAAAACACTCAAAATTCAGGCAAGTAGGACATGAGAGAGTAATAGTAACTCTAGGGTGATGTGATCATAAAGCAAGCTGTGCTCAATACACAGCCAGATCACAGCTGCATTGGTCCAGATTCACATATCTTTGGGCAAGCTGCTTAGGAATTACCCACTATATGTAATTGAATCAAACATACTTTCTTTCATCTAATAGCAGTTCTTATACCCAACTTTCTAGGCCTTTGTCTTCAATAATTATCCTGCAGGAAGGAGATTGTACAGAACCTAAAGCTTTATACTGTTCCAGTTTGGAAGGGTTTAGTATTGAAAATCTTAAAAGCCTTATTTTTCACAGACTCTCCTAATGGCAGTAAAAGCAATTTAGCAACCCTTGCAGAATTGGACTGTTCCAGCACACATGCCTTATGTTTTTCCAGTAACTTTAATACACTGAGGCATGTCTGTCCAGGTAGAAAACTCGGCTTTCTGAAACAAGCCTATTTAGGTCAGTGTGTCAAAGAAATTAAATTATTTTAGGTTGCAATTATTTTTGGTGAAGACCTGTTAACAGTGAAAAAACTTCAGATCGTCGGAGTTGAGTAGTGCATTTATTTCAATCTGAGGTTCTATTATAGTGGAATTTAAAAAAAAAAAAATTGCTGAAAAGTTTTTTAATTCCACTGTTTGGTTGAGGATATAAACACAGCTGTATGGAAATTCAGCATGGTGGTTCCCACAGCAACTGTAGTTCCAAGCATAGAACACACAACAATATTCTTATATCTTCTAAAACTGAAAATCTACTGTTGTCTGTAAAAAATCTGAGCGATTTCACGTGCTTAGGGAGAGTTATATATTTTTGAAGGAACAGCACTATTGAATTTTGAGCTTCAATAGTCTTTCATTTCTCATCTATAATTTCCCATTAAGATAGGGTTTTGTACTGCTGTATTTCTAGAGAACATGACAACAATTCCTTTTACAGGCACTTATTTTTGTAGTATTTCAAATGTGAAGATCAAAGTGATTAATGGATTCCATTTCACTGCAGAAGTACTAAAGAGAATGCTTCCTTAGATGACTTCTGTAATCAGGTTTAATTAAAACAATTTTTTGTACTTCACAAAATGAGATTCAGATATTTATTTGAATGTAACTGTAGTCATTTAATTAAATCATTAGCAATCACAGAGATGACATTATATTAGTTCAAGATCACTTAGTGTGTATTTTAGCTTGAGGCAAAGCCATGGGCTAAATTCAAGACAGGCACCTAAGTTTTTTCCATTGCATTAACATAAAATCTTGTGAATGTAGTGTATTATTATTGTAGTCAGAGTTATAGCAAGCTCTACTGAATTTTACTCAAGACTGGACTCCAATGTGCTGGGTCCAAGAGCTGCTTGCAAGAGAGAGCTCCTGACAGGCACAGTTTGTAGTTTAAGCAGGCAACGCAAATAAAGAATATGAAGGAGAACAGACAGATGCTGCTCCCAGACCTGCTGCTGGTCACAGCATAACTTCAGATGATCAGGTATGATGGATTAGTCAATGTACCCTCCACCAACTCCATAGCAGTTGCGAACCTTCTCTCTTAATTATAAATTAACAGCTTTATAGCCATTCATTGTTTCTCTGCCTATGTTTTGTTTAACTCAAAGTTTTGTTGTTACTACTAATGTGAAAAGCTTGAGAGTGAGCATCTGTTAGTATAAATTTGTTGCTTTGTCATCTTCCTTTAATTCTGTGTCCTTATGCCACTGAAATACTCGCCTGATTCTACTCACATTTCCATTGGTTTTGGTGCAAGGGGACAGAATAATCTGGAGGTGACTTGGATGCAAGTGGTATCTCTAATGAATAGTAGAAACCTTATTTCCATTAGGTGAGTGTAAGAGAAAAGGAGAGAAAGATCTCTTAGTGAGAGACCCCCTAGAGAGACAGCTGCACAAAATTGTCTCCAACAAGGCTTTCCAGGACTGTACTGTACCAAGAGTGTTGCCTCACAGTGTCTTAGTGCAGAACCCCAACTTCAACAAAGGCTGTGTGTTCCTGCTGTGCAGTCAAAATCTATGTGTTTAAAAATGACCCAAGCAAATGGTTACTTGGGTATAGAAGAGTTCCAAGAGGAAATGTAATTTTTGTATTGCCACAGTCCAACCCTAATTAGTGTTATAAAATGTGCTGTCTTTGAGGTGAACAAGCAGGCAAAGACATTTCTTTGAGAGATGGGGATGGGGGCCAGAAGCCAAATTGCAAAGTATTAGTGTGTGAGTGTGGGAATGATGTTTAGAGGGTTCTCCTAAAAGCTGGAAGAACCCATAGGGAGAAGTGGGATACTTGGCTGTGGAGGTCTTGGGCATGAGTGTAATATGCTGGCAGTTTATTCCAGTTCTCTCATTTGCAATTTATGAATAGATGAAAAGAGCAACTGAAAACAAAATAAAAGTGCGATTGCCTTTTTCAGTCTTCATTAGCATTCTCCTCTTGAACAGATGGGGCTTCACTGGATATTCTTATGTTAAGTTTTGTTCTGTTCTGGGCAATATGATGTTAGTTTAATTATTTAACAGACTTAGATTTATAGACAGAGTATCTGAATTTTCATGAACAAAAAGCTTAGGAGCTAGGAGAAAAATATCTTTTTCATGTCAACTTAAAATTCACCTGAAATTTACCTTGTTTCTGATTTCTCTTATCACCCTGAAACCACGACCATGTCTAGAAAAATATTCACTGTGGTTTACAGACCACATCTGCTCTGAGATCGTCACCCCTGTTAAGTTTTGTTACAAGTTTAAAATTCAGCTCATGTTTTCTGAAGTGGTTGCTGAGATTTACAAACATAGAAGGTGTCTGCAAAATCTGCAGCAGCTTTACTATCTTAAGTGCATGTGCTATCGCTCCTTATGTTTTGCTGTTTGATTGATCTGTAGGCAGGAGGAAAACTCAAGGATTGAGATCGATCAGCAGTAAATTTTAACTCTTTTTTTTTTTCCTATTTTTTGTTTGATCTAATTGCAGTTACTTGCGTTCACATGGCATGATGTCGCTGGGTGAAAAGTTGTTTGTGTTGTCATAACAGGTGTAACTTTTAAATAAATACTTATTCTCAAAAAAGCAGAAAAATTCTGGAAAAGCAACACTACATTTGTCAAATTTGGCAATTATTTTCTTTAAGAAAAGGAAGTGGGAATTCTAAAAATGTTAGACAATGTTTCATTCTGGAGCTGACAAAACATTTGATTTTAACATCTGAGATGTCATTTGAAAGTGTGATTTAAGTAATATCAGTAGGTTAATGAGGCTCTAAATTTATAAGGAGAATATCTAATTTTGAGTCAAAATAACTGTTTTAACTGTCTTCCTTTCATTGAGAGCATCTAAAATGTTTAACGTTGATTCAAATTTCTTTGAGGTGTGGTGGTTTGTTTTTTTTTTTTTTTTCTTTGAGCTATCAAACCAAAAAATCATTCTCTCTCAGAGAGCAGGTAGATGCGATAACCATAGACTCTTTGCTGTTGGGAAGGCAGAGTGAGGAAGAGACAGGAAGAAAAATACATTTTCTTTCCTTATTTTCCTTGTTACCTTTGTGCTTGCTCCAGCCCTGTTTTGTGGAGCAAATGTTCATCATCATGAGGTCTGTTCAGTCACTTACACCAAACATTGGCTTACTTCAAAAAATCCTGACAGGCATCCATAATTCAAAACACATGATAAAAAGAAAACAAACTAGTATGATGCTAGAGGTTTACAAAGATACTTGACTGAAACTTGTCAAAGTAAATGAAGATGGTGTGCAAAAGGCAGGATTTGGTCAAGATGATCATTAGTCACTGTTTTACTAATAGATGTTTTCCAGAAAACACAAATCTTAGAATTTAGTTAGTCTCTAGAGGGGGAAGAGTAGGAAAGTAGTTTTGAAAGATTTAAAATTAATTCTGCCATGGGGCAAGTAGCTAGAAGGCAGGTATCGGTCTCTTCAGACAGCACACAGTCACTGACAGGTGCAAAGACGTGCAGTGTAGATCTCGGTGTGCTCAGCAAACTACTCTTCCTATTGCTGGTGCCATTTTCTGATTTTACTTACAGAGGCTAGTTTTATTGCTATAATCAAGCAAGAGCCTTCAAAGAGGTGAGAAATGTGTAAAGAACATGTAGGGAAGTGCTAGAAGTCAAAACATTTCAGACCTTGCTGGCTTCTATGTGTCTTGGTCAAGGAGCGCAGGCAAAGCTGCCTGCTCCTAGGAACCTGGCTGGAGGAACCTGGAAAGGGAAGAGGGGAGAGGAGAGGGAGAGGAGGCTGGTGAGATGCTGCCCGTACCTGGCTGTTGGAGGAGTCTGGAGAAACCAGTCTGTGTTCAGTGCAGGTAGACAGCAGCTGGGCTGCCCACAGGCAGGATGGCAGGCAGGACAGGCTCCATCTTAGCTCTTTCTCCTTCTGACTTAAATACCTTTCATTCTTTTGTTTTAATTCTTTCCCATCTAACTTGATGTAGCATTAGGTTAGCTGTTTCTCTCATCTCTCTCTCTTCTTTTCTTTCCTTCTGCTGCTTCTGAGTTAACTTTCCCCTGGTCTTCCTTCAGCATCCTTTCCCCATATGACTCATTTTGTCCTCTTACACTGTTCACCTTTCTGAAACTCACCCAGCATAGTCCCGCACTCCACTGCTCTCAAATATAAAGTATTTGCTTTTTTAAAATTAATGAGAATGAGAGAGGGAGGGGAGGTGAATAATCAGAAAAAAATAGAAGATGACATCAAACGGGTAGTTAAAAACAGAAGTTGGAAAGTAGCAGGCAGATCTTTAAGTCAGGAAAAAGCTTTGGCTGAACTGAAATACATGATCATGCCCGTGTTTAATAAAAATGAGCCCAAGAACAGATACACAGAGCCAAACCAAAGTTCCACCTAGCCCAGACTGCAGCTCAGGAGCTTCCTGAGGCAAAAGTGGTTTCTGTATCTTTACTTAATCCTCAGTGGATTTTTCTGCTCTGAACTTGTCCTGTCTCTCTGTACATCCACACAAGCATTTAGCACCCATAGCGTCCGTTGCCTTTTGAACTAAATCAGGATACTAATGCTTCTCTTCTGTTTGTCTTCCCTGCTCCACTCTTATCTTTGCACTGTTTAAGGGCCTGTTTCCCAGCCCGTCGAGAGCCTGTGTCTCTCAGCAATTCAAAAGAAATTCTAATGAAAGAACAACTTGAGATGTTAGTAATGTCCTCTCTGCCATTGTGCACAGTTCTAGGATATTTCAAAAAAACTGAAAAAAAGCAGCATTTTCAAAATCTTCTTGTAAAGAAACTTTGGGAAAACTTGTATCCTCTCTCTGCAATGACTGAAATGAGAAGTGTCCCAGGTACTTGACATGGGGGCTGCCTCTGGATGATGGTCATGTAATCTGAGTAATATCAAGAAACTGTCAGAAGAGGTTACTGTAAACAAAACAAGCATAAATTCTTTCAGCATCTTAATCTGGAGACCTTGGTGCCCAACACACATTTCTTATTTCATGCAGACTATTGCAAGGATAAAAAAGTGAAGCTAAAATTAACCCACTGGACATAGAAGATCTTGTACAGGGTAATCCCACCTCTACCCTCTCACAACTGCACTTTTGAGGACCAAATTAGCTAAGTTCTGTTTCACCTGGGAGCACCTATAAAGATGTTCCCAAGAAGGGGAACCTGTGATCCTAGCATGTACATAGGGTTGGTTTATTTCATACAGAGTTTTGAAGTTGTTTTAATTTTGCTGCTGATTCTCCTATCTTCTTTATTCAGTCCTACTTCAACTTCTTACCATTAGCACTCTGGATTGGAGGACCAACACCTGTGATACGAATAGTGTAAATTGGTCTCTAAATGAGAAAGTAATGCTTATGGATGTGAGGCATTTCACTGCTGCATTTTTCAGTATGTTTTCTTCCTTTCCCACTTTGCTTCTGCAAGTTTCTTACTTTGAAATCCCTTTCATTGTCAATCAGCCTGTCTACACATATCCTGCTAGTACACAGCATAACAGCTCTCTAACTTACCTCTCTACTGTTTTGAACAAGATATTGAAATGGAGTTAAACTCAGAGTGAATTTTGCCTGACATGTTTGAAGCGTGATGTATATTTTATCGATTATTTGAGCAACATTTGTATGCCAGCTTCCAGTATGTACCTAATACGCATGTAACTATTGGAACAAGATCTGTGGCTTTCAGCTGCTGCATGTCTAATTTTCTAGACTTACTACTGTGGATTGCAAATACCGCCTTATCTGGAACCTACAACAATCAGTAAGAGCGAATATGACTCCTTCTTTCTTATACAATACCAAAATGTTTAGTAATTTTCCCGCTGTTTCTGGAGAAACATATTTCTCCATAAAACTATTTTATTGATGGAGGTTTCTTACTATCTATAGAACAGTATCTGACCTGTTAATTGTTACATATTTTTTATTTTGCATCTCTCTGAACGTAATTGTTGCAGTGAGGACCTCATTGGCAGAAACTTTGTACTAGCTATCTACGGCTGAAAGACTGTAGCATCTTCTTTTGTTTTTTTTTTGCTCAGTGGCATTTGTGGTTTATTTCAGTGTTCTGCAGTCCAAAGAGTGTAATGTAATATTTAAATCCTTTTTCTGCTTCTCTTCAAGCTTGGTTTAAAGTATGTATTTGTATGGAGGCTTTAGGCTCACAAGTGGAAAGAACCGACAGGGAATCCAAGATATCCTTTGGCCATCCAAGGACTGGTCTGTGGGATCTTTGAACTGTCTGGTTCTTGAGGGAGAACATTTTACCCCAGGGCAGCTCAGCACACAGTGGTTCAGATCACACTGATCCTGCATGGGGCAGGCAGGGGATTAAGTGCCAGACAAAGGAGCATCTGTCTACCTTTTTGAACTTGGAGATAGCCTCTTACAACGCGTTCCAGTTCAGTGTTCTGTGATTGCATGCAAAGGTGGATATAGATGCAGGGAGTGAAGCTTAGCTCATTGCCAAAATTTTTCTTCTTTCTGTACATGCAAAGCAATTCCATTCACAGAGCATGTAAGCAAAGGGAGGAGAGCCCTAGGTTTGGCTGGGGAAGCTTGAACTCCAGCTATAGTAACTGCTCGATACGTAAGGCAAAGCATTTCTGTGTCCCAGGCTGTACCTCCCCAGTTTTGAAAGTAACTACAGTGATAGCTCTGTGCACTGTAAAGCACTTGGCACATTTCGACAGTAGGTATCCTAAGCTATGTGTTGCTATTACTGGGAGCAAGCTGCCACAGTAAATGGAGTGGGCTGCTATCACTCCAAGTGATTACTAGAGCTAAGAGTAAAATGTGGTTCACTGGTTTTCACTCCGTTTTCCTTATCTGGTATTTTAATGGCAAATGTCTGCTTTATGTTTCTGGAGCCTACCTTCTAACCTGCACGGTTCTGTATCCGACTTGCCTGTTTCATTTTCCGGTCTGCCAGCGTGCAGACTTTCTGCTTGAGCTACAGCACTGTGTGTCTCCTGAGAGGCATGTGGCCAGCATAGGTCCCCAAACTTTAGTGGCCGCCTTCCTTGTAACATTAGTTTAATGTAGTTACCAAACATCAATGAGCTCAAGTTTCTCCAGGGTCTGTGTGGCTACCAAAGAGTCTTTGAAGAATTACGATTGCCTCTATTGGCCACAAATACGTCCTGAGTATGAAGCTATGGGAGAGTTGTTTTAATTCTGGATGGAATGTCTTTTCTGCTGGAAAGCTGGTATTGGCTGCCAACAAATAAGACAGAAATTAGGAATTCCCAGACTCTTCCAGCGATGTTACAAATCTGGCCTCTTCAGCTATATTCTTGGCATTCTGCCTTACCGTAAAAAGTGTGTGAACATCTTGTCATACTCACTAAACCAGGACTTTGAGAAACATACTGGAATATTCATCAAGAGAAACCATGTAACTTGAAAATATGCACATCTTGAATAAATAATTTATTTTTGAAAGAGGTAGAATAAAGCTTTCTCTCATCTCTTGTAGTCATTTTCTTAATACTGTTATTTTTTGCCCGTTGTAATGAAAGGGAGTGGTTTTTTTAGCTTTACATTATATTAAATTTACCCTGTAGAGTGGGGAAAATTTTATCCTTAGTTTCAAATGTGGTGTAGG
>NW_009605103.1:65771-88741 GCF_000690535.1 Cariama cristata
TCACAATGAAATCATGTTAATAAGTATAGATTTAATAAAGGTCTATAAAAGGGATGCTAACTGATCCTTCTCTGCCTACTTTAAATCCAGAAAAATAACAGATACGGCTATGGTAACCAGAACTGAGTACTCTGTCAAGACTAAGTTTATACTTTTCCTCTTGTTTCTTTACTTTGTTTGTGGCTGTTGAATTTCAAGAATGTAAAGATTTCAGATGAGGGCCTCATGGGCAGGCTAAGACTTTGGTTTAAAAAAAAAATAAAATAAATGTTGTCATAATTTTGCATGGGAATGAAACTGAGTCCTTCAAGTTTTTTTTAAAAAGTTTTCCTTCTTGGGTTTTCCTGTTCACCAGCTTCTCTTACTTTGTAGCCCTCTTTGGCTCAGTGAATATTTAATTATCTACCCAAAATGAAACTGTTCCAGCAAGAGAGACAGACTCTATAAAATCTACTGTTAATGTTACAGCTTCCTTTTACAAAAACACATTGAACTTATAATTCTGGTATCAAAATATGCTTGACCATGACTCTCAAAGGTCTGATATTTCCCTCTTGAATCCCCGTTATCCATTTTCTGTCCCCTGCTAGCTTTCACCAGCTAAAAATCTTTTGCAGAGGAGAGTAGTTTTTAGTCTTGATTCTATCTGGAAATGAACCATTTAATCCGCCCTTGAACTTAATCATGTTGTGCTGCTAAGTGCCACGTCACAGATACAAGTAAGAGATTCTATGCGGTAAGGGAAATTGTGTGAATTCACGTTCAGGACACTGACCCAAACAGAAGGGGATCTGAACCTTCCTTTTCCATGGTCGTCTCCACCAGGCTATTATTTAAGGGGAAAAATTCTATTCTTGGAGAGCTTGCATTTTCCAGAGGAAAAAAGTTCCATCAGAAACAGAAATTCCATGTTAGTTCTTCTAGCAGTTACCATAGAAGGCCCCATAAAAGTATTTTCTGAGTTTAAAAGAGAATGGTTAGATATTTCCCTCAAGATACATGTGCTTGGTAGGTTAACTACGTGGGTGGAAGCTTTTCCTTACTGGTGCTTTTCAGTCAACCACTGATCCAAGCTCTTTGAACATGAGTATTAACCTTTTTACTGTAGAAACTGATCAAACTTCCTGAGAAGTATGTTATTTTTTTGGATTTTATGTTCTCTATTCTGTCCAGGCTCTTTTCCAACTCTTGTTATGCACAATTGGAATAACTCCAAGTGGAGGACAATAATGCAACTCCTACTATTTAAATGTAGCTGCCTAATTTAAGGGGTTTGTTCCTCATGTTCCCCATGTTGCCTCAGCATTTAATAGGCCCAGAGTGTCTTGGTAGGCTCCTGGCCAGCGTTGTCCTCTGCAAAATGCATTACTAATTAGCGAACAGAAGTGTATTGGCTTAGGACTCTTAGCTTGCTCACTAAGAATCCAACTTGAGTAACTGAGGTTAGTCTGTGCAAATATCCCACAACTATGGCCCTCTTGTTGCTCCACAAGACACTCCAGGTTCAGCCCCAGAACGTACAGGAAGAAAATCCACCAGCCCCCTGACTGTTTTGGTGGCCCTCCACAGAACTCACTTTGTTTTGTCAGTGTATTTAATTGGGTGTGACGGCACCCTAAACAACTAGCCAGCTGCAGACAACAAGTCTAGCTAACCGTGGTATGTCTGCCCTCCATGCTACAATATAGAAGTGCCCTAATATTGTCATACAGTCATTGGTAACAGATGGCTGTATCTGGCAGCTGCTCCCTCGGGTGGTTGGAAGATGGGCAGCCATCAGCTCTGCCTTCGTTCCTTTAGTGTGCTCTGGTCCCATGCTCTGCCAGGAATAGGCTATATTGGTAGTGGACAGGTATAATTCACCTCCTTCTTAGAGGAGCTTCTCTTTTTCTGTGTTTGTCTTACTTTCAGGCAGGTGTCAGTGCTGTAACGCTGCTGTGTAAAGTCTTGACTAGTATGGTGCGTGGCTGCTCTGGATACCATTTGTTTATTGGGACCAGGGATGTGCCAAGGTTCTGATAAAATGATGTCGGCTAGAGGTTCAATATTTTGATAGTAAAGAGGCATGAGCCACCAAGTCTTGACCTTTTCCCTTGCAACTGGAATTTCTTCAGCCTGCTGGCTTTATTGCTAGCGCAGCAGCACAGAAACGCTGACTCTAGAGGTGGATATGATGCAGGCAGAGAAGAAATTGTGAAAAGAAAGATGCTGTTATTGGTACCAGCATGGTTATGTTCAGGTTTTGTAGGTAGCCTGCTGGTTGGCTTCAGCTAGAAAGACCAGTAAAACTTGTATCACCTGAAACTTCCTTATATGGAGAAGTATCTGCCTTTGACCAGTTGCAGAGGATCATTTCTTGCCATAGCATTTCTTTCAGCTTGCAAGAAATCTGTGCTACTCATTGAAGCAACCCAGATTCTTTGGAATACTTTGGAAAGGGAGTAACTTGATACCTTTAGAGGAAGGGCAACATTCTCCTCAGCAGTGAGTATTCCTGTTGTGGAATACAAATGAAGGTTTACAGCTGGTCATTCAGTAAAGCTTATTAGAGTGAGCTTCATTAGCTCCTTTGTATGATTTTGCTAAAGGCTAAGCAGTATTCTTTATGTCTTTGTTACTTTTTGCGCATGCTTGTGTGCAATCTAAATATAGGAACCTATAGAGATGCAATTGGTTACAGAAGACACAGCTGTGGAATTACTATTTACAATCAAATTAGAGAAAAAGAACAATTGAAGGGAACAGAGACCCCACTAATAACTGCTGGGAGCTTTGATTGAAATACTGTTTTTTCTTATTTCCAAATGTATCATCAAGAGAGAAACAATTCAGTATGGTGGCTTTATTATTGGAGTACTAGATTATGTTGGTTTTTCACTGCCAAAATTTACTTTTTATCTATGTTGCTCACTGTTTTACGCAACTACTATCTCATAATAATTTATTGCTTTTATTTTTCTTATTTTTCATTCTCTCATGAATTGCTAGATTCCACTGTGGTACTCTAAAGACAAAAGAATCCAAACCCAGCATCCCCCTTCCTTAATCAAAACCAAACTGCAGAGCTGGTACCACAGAAATGAAAGGAAACATCAATTTCCCAAATCAGTGATGTTGTTCCATCACGTCACTGGCTGGCGAAGAGGCTCAAAGACTAACATTGGCATCCTAAGAAAAAACAAACTCTGAGCGTGTGGCTATTTTAAGCCCACCTTCCTACTGTTCAAGTCTGTTCAACAAAAGTCTCCCAACTACCTCTATATCGCCATATTGATTTCTTGCACATTTTGTCACAACAATGTCCTGTGGTGCTCCTGTCCTTTAACACCCTCATTTCAGGTTGTATTCAGCACTCTGCTGCAACCTACTGATGCTCTGAGGAACTACATATTAGGCAGTCCACGCTAAGCTTCTTCCCTCCTCAGCCCCACCCAAGCATAAGGTTTAAAATAATTTAAACACTCCATTTTCAGCACTTGTGGCATCACTGTTTGGAGGGGAATGCTCTTCTATTTTGGCATTTCTATATTTGAAATTTTCCTGTAATGCAAACTTAAAATGAGTTACAGGTTCTGAAAATGTCTGTCAAGTTTGATGAGCACAGCACGATGAACAGATTGTAAAGTCACTAACATGATGAATTGTTTCCTTCACTGTTGCTTTCTTTTCAGAGCTTCAGTAAATTGTCTGAATTCATGCAGAATGATTAATAAAATCAGCTTTGATAACAGTTAGTAAGCACTCACTGTTCAGGAGCAGTTTGCTCTATTAAGCTACTGAGAATGATAATATGCATGGCAGGTAGCGGAGTTTTTCTCTAATAAGATGCCTTAATACCAAGATGCTGGGATTTTTACTTCTTCTAGCATGGAAATTGCTATGTGCCCCTGTTAGCCACTTTGTCTTCAAAAAGCTGTGCAAAGATAAACTGGAATCCTGAAAGGCACACAGCTGCTAAGTCATGTTGATTTTAGTGGAAATGGAGAACCCAATGCTGAGATGGCCTGAGAGACGAGAAGATAAGTGTTACAGCTGTACAGCTGAAATGATGGGTGCTTAAGAATATGGCTGGTAAATGTTAATATAAGACTAACAAGCAAGATGTCTAGCAAAGATCTACCACAGACACCTGTACAAAGATGATAGGTAGATGGGGTAATAGCAAATTCAGCTTTGGAAATTACACTATGTGTACTGATAGGTCCAGGTGATGATGGGAGCTTGAGTGTGTGATTATTAAGAAAAATGCATAGAAGGATGACTAAATAAGTGCAATGGGGAACTACGGACTTGGCACTTTGGATCTATGCCCCCAGGGAGATGTACTTTATGGTGTGATTTTAAACGACTAGGCCAGTAGTCCTGTGCATCTTTCTTTACATACTGTCTGCACATAGCAAGTGGCTGGAGTCCATTCCTGAATGGAGGCTCTCCCTAGTAGGGAGAGAAGCAGTTGATGAGAGGGCAGACTCTGGAGAGGTGGTTGTTAATGGGTCATGGGCTGTGGGTTATGGCCACGCTTGGAAAGTCCTTGGGACCACACTCACACGGCCCCGTGGGAAGAGGCAGGGACTGGCAAGAAGTAGTGACTCACGGCCAGTGTTTCTGCAAGTCTAGTTAGTTGCCAGTCTGCAAGGCACCAAGTTGGTCTTCATCCTCGTTACTAGTGGAGGGTAATCACACGTTCCCAGGATCAGCCTAGAACACCACTTATGGTTCAAAATGAAGTCAGTGTTAACAAAGGATCTGGGGAGGCTCACAGTCTCCCAGAAGATGTCCTAGTGTACTACTTTGGGATTTTTAGCATTTAAAACAGTTCCCAAATGACAAACTAAGAAATTGATTCCAGAGGGTGCCATACTTTCTAGTTCAGTGTACTTGAGTGGGAGCTGAGGAAAAAATACTAGCGTAATAAAACCTGGGAAGGTAAAGCGCTTTCACATTGGCGTTCTGACTTCACCAGCCTACTGAGCCACCTCCAAGTTCAAGCCTCAGACCTCTAGAGGGAGCTCATAAGTACTCTACTGGCTTACTTATTATGTCCTTTACATTTAAACTAAAAAAATCCGTCATTTTAGGGTCACACAGATCACTAGTCCAAACTGTAGGTCTTTGCCCCGTGTCTAGTTTTCACATGTTAAATCCACCACAGTGCTACTGAGTAATGCCTGCCTTTGTGTGAAGACCTCCAGAATGGCAAAGCCATATCCAGAGCTGATTTATGTTCCTACACACTCAGCGCTAGTCAGAGAATGAGAACATGCTTCTGTATTTCTTCTAATAGACATCAGGAAAGAAACAGGGAAGAAGCATTTTGAGGTTTAGCCTGAAAGGAGAATTCAGCAGTCTGCCTCCACATCAGAGAGGGGACACAGGCACTCTCCTCCACTGATCCTGACCTGCACTAATTTTTCCTGATTAGTGGATAGATCAGAGTTGAGGGTGTTCAGCATTTCATACAGGCCCAACTCACTATCTCAAGACCTAGTGCTCACAACCTGTGACTTAACCAGTCACCTCACATCAATTAGACCTCGCTGTCAGTCTAGCAGTGGTTTCCCAGTGAGAGCTCTATGTGATGGGTTTACTATTAATTGGTGTTTGACTCAGCCCACACACTGACCCCACTCAAGATAGATCATATAACCTTATTCCTTTTCTGAAGACTGCTTCAAGTAACTGAATCCAGCAGCCTGTACCTGTCTGAGAGGTTGTATTAAGAAGTTGTCTGTCTGTCATTGCATTAAGTGTGGAAAGCGGCAAGTTGTAAGGTAACATAAAGGAAGTGGTTCACGAACTATGTGCTCCAAGGGGAGACCTCATTTGGCTGTATCTGCAGAATTGCCGTGAGTCTGGAAGACAGCCAGGGGGTGGCAGGACATGCTTGGAACGTCCTGTTCTTCCCACAGTACTTCTATGCCCTGCCGCCTGCTTCCGTGTCTGAGCCTGAGAGGTTCTCGGTTAGTTTTGGTACCAGTAACCAAACCAGAGTAAACCAGTTATTTCCCTATTAGGATTTCTAAGTGTCTGTTCTGCGCAGAATGGTCTAGAGGATGAAAAGCTCCCAAAGGGGAATGATCTGGGAGCAGATGTTCATTAGGCTGTGGATGGCTTGGGTAAGGACAGCTAGGAGACAGAGGTATGAAATATTGTATTAGTTCTGGGGAGTGGGAACCTCTCCATGATATTCTCTAAAGGGAAGATGATGCTTTTATTTAACACTGGCAGTGGAAGATGAATTATCTGAATACTTGGAGGAAATTGTGTGAGGAGATGAGTTAAGAGCTATTAATCAACAAGGACTGCTAAATTGAAACAAGTGCAATCCAATATACTTCAGACTGTCCTGGGCAGCAGAACACTTACACAGATTGGGATCACAAGAAAATAATTTATGCTGGAGAAGTTTCAACCCAGAAGGAAATTATAAGCATATGTTTTGGGGCAGCTGTAACCTAGAGCATTGTGGAATATGATTCTTACTAATTAATATTGCAAAAGCAAGGACACCAGCATCTGCAGTGCTACCTTTAGTATATTAGCAAATTACCCTTAGTAATAGGAGTACTCCTAGATAACAGCAGACTTTGAGCCTGATGCTGGCAAATTAATTATTGGATCAGAGAGAGTGTCCTGCTGATTAGACAAAATGGCTGAACAGAAATAGGATAGACAATGTACTATATAGACGGAAAATATATTAGAAGAATATAAAACATATGGAAAGCATTTTTAAGACTACGAAGGGGGAAAATCACTGGATCAAACTTGTGGAATCTGAAGTAAGAAATGTACTCTGTGAAACATGGAAGTTTTGAAGCTAAAGAGAGACCTTAAAATTCACATTTTATGCCTTTGTTCTTTTCTTCCTTTCTTCACTTCCTTATAAAATAACTGTTCTTATGGGAACCCGCAGGCCACAACCAGGCACGGAGTAGTGCCAGCCCACAGTTGCAGCTGTGCTGAGTGTCACTCCCTTCCTACTTCTGAAGGTGGTAGGACTTGTCTTTCCCTCACTGTGGCAGCCCTGCACCCAGCCCAGCTTTCCCAACCAGTGTGATATGCATGTGTTTCCAGCAAAATTATGTATTACTTTGACTTCTACTGACGAGCTGAGAGAGAGGTAGAATTTAAGTTTGGAAACAGGTAGAAATAAAGTCTGTGAAGGAAAAGAACACCTGCAAAAGGTGCACAGAAGGCAAAGATGTCCTGTAAATGCAAAGCTTATGGGTAGACTTGATTGGTAATGGCTTACACCTTCCTTAAGGATATACAGCAAATCTGGCACAGAAGATGGTACATGCATTTTTCTAGGCCATTGACTCAAAATAAATGTTCTGATGTTTGCCATTCTGAAAAAGCAGTTGTGATACTACAGACCATTGTATATTTCCCATCTTTTCTCTTGAAAACAGCGTGCCAAGTCGTTTAAAATCTCTGTTTCGGGGCTACTAAGAGTTAACAGGAGATGGCACCACTGTGTCTGCTAAAATCGAGCCGGTGGGCTCTTACCTGGAGGGACTGCTAACCATCACCTGTGTTTGAACAGAGCGGGAATTTAAAGCTACTTCCCAGAAAGGGATTTGTCACCCAGGTAGAGCTCAGTGATTAAAGTGCAAAGTTGTGATCGCGCAAAACCTGCCAAACTTCTGCCTAAGCATCTAAGCAACACAGACATCCCTACTCAATTTGATAATGTCCTGTGTGTCTAATAGTATGTTTCTCAGAGCACACAGAGTGCATGCTGATAGGAGCAGGCTCAGTTGCGGCTAGGTGTTTGTTTCAAGACACGTTTCTTAAGCAAAAGATGTGTGGGAATTCCTTGTCCTAAACTGTCCTCTTTAAGCCACTTTGCCTTTTGGTATTTTGCACTGATTGTGTAGAAAGCAGTAGATTGGAACAGCTTTTCACCTTCTTGAGAGATTTCAAACCCATGTTTCCCATTCCTTTGGCTATACTGTAAGCAGCAGAAACTCCTCTGTCTCTTGGTGAAACCTGAACACTATACAAAAATAATTCAGATCTCTGTGGAAATGCAGAAGGAGAACACACACAAAAAAATGAGTGAACATATCCTTGCATTTTGGATTTCTGCAAGAATGCTGAAGTATTCTATGTTTGCTAGTACCAATATGATTTTACCTGGATTTTTGATCTAGTCCAAAGTAATTCATTGCAATAAAAATCTATGCCAAGGCTGGAACCCCAAAACAAATTTACTGATTCAAGTCTTATCTTCATACCTGCAAGTACTGTATTCTGATATTGACCATTTGGGAAAGTAATTTCCTGCTTATTTTTTCATATAAATCTGTGTTAAGAGGAGATGCTCCACTGAAGAATGAAATGTACTTGGGTTTCACCTGTTAATGTTATTTTCTGACTTAAATACTGATGTTTCTGTTGCATGTGTGTGCATGTGGCATTTGTGTTTATGTGAATGTAGTTTCAGAACTTTAGAGAAGGTTTGAAAACATCAGATGAAAAGCTGAGAAGGCAATTTGTTGTATCCATAGAGTGAACAACCAGTTCAAATACTATAATAAACCATATAGAGGGTTAAATATAGACTGAAAGTAGTCAATTGTAATTGTAAGTAAGCAAAGACTGGGAGGAAGCTAGGTACTATGGCTAATATGAGGTATCTATAAAGGTTTTATAAAACCAGACGTGAAACATCTCATCACGTTCTCATCACCAAGATGTTATCAACAGGGCTAATTTACGCAATGATGTGCTGAGTTTAATGTGAAACAAAGAATCGCAGAACATTCCAAATTCTAATCAGTCTGACTTTTTCCCTCTGATACTAAAGGAAAGCAATGTAAAATTTTAAAGGCTATAGTTTTTCTGTTTGAAAAGCTTTCACAGGGAAGAGTTCTTAAATTTTCATTTATTTTCAGTGTATTGCATATTACTTTATTCTCCAATGTTTGTGTTGCCTGCAGGAAAATACTTGAATGTTACTGCCCTATATATACATAAAGACAATGTGTGTGGGAGGGAGGTATATTTTTTAGGCTCTGACTTAAAATCTTGGGTCTTCCAAAACTCATGTACAGGAATAGCTAAATGTTACAGTACTGGAACACCAAGTATAAACACTGATCCCTACCATGCCTCTACAAACTGGATGTAGATTTCTGGCAGGGTAACTGCGCAGGTATATAAAACATATGGTAGAAAATCTTTGGGAAACAGGCCACATTCTCTTGGTGGTGCAGTACAGGATCTCACCCTTGCATTTAAGCATGCAAGAGCTCTGTATTTGATATCTTTCCATCTTAATTCTGAATTCTCCATTGTTAATAGAAGTTGGCTCACTCCAGGCCTTTTGTTGTCCTATTGCCCTGATCTTTCAACAGAACTCTTTATTATTATTATTATTACAGAAATCTTCAACCAGTTTATTAAATCCCACTGTTTTCCAGACATGGAAATATAGTGTCTCTAGGAACCTGAACACCTGTTAACTTGAAGCATTGTTATGATCAATGCTTTAGCTCTTGCATAGTTGGGCTGTACAAGACCCCTTTCATCCCTTCTGTGCTGTTCCCACTCTTGGGCAAATCCAGTGCTATCTACAAACTGTCTGAAAAACAGAGTATGCAATGGTCTTGATAGGAGATATGCTCAATTTTCATCGTAAAATAGACTTTGACCTTAACAAGAACATAACAAACTTTTATTGTTTGTTCCTTGATGCTATTCCTTAAAACGATTCTACAGGAATTGTTTTGTCTATTGCTGTATCTCCTTCATTAGCTACTTTGGGTAGGTACATCGCTGATGAGATGTTCCAGCCCATTTTACTACTTTGAACCTGTGCCCAACTCTCTTGCCCCCTCCAGGCCTCTGCTTCTGCTCTGAACCTTTACCCTGCATTGTTCTGGGAAGGATACAGATCTGACTGGCTTTTATTGCTACTTGAAATTCCTCACTCTGTTTCAAAATGCTGATTTATTGAAGTGTCTACCAAAAGCTGCTGTGTGTTCCCACCAAATGAGACAAAGGCAGCACAGCATAAAAGCCTCCCTGACAAACTATGAGATTTAACACCATTGATGTTGAAGTACCTGGCTGATACTTCCCTAAAAAATTAAAATTCAGAAGACTTTGACTCTGCTAGTCTCCCGCTGCTGTCTAAACTTATACCAGTGGCCTAAGTCATCACATTTTGGCTCCTTGAGATGCCCCAGACTATCTCATTCTAGGCAATATTAAGTACCAGTGCACAAAAGTAACACTTAAACCCTTTTAGGATTCACAGTCTGCATCCTTCTGACTTATTCACCTGCAGAGCACAGTCTGATGCTTTCCAAGTCTGCCTGACAGCTTGGAGTAAGGTTGTTGTGGAGAACATCCATCAATAGTGAAAGGAAGTAGCATGCACACCTTATCCAGCAGCTCAGTGGTTAGGGCACTCGCCTGAAATGCTGGAATTCTTGGATCAGCTTACTGTTTAGGTGAGTTCATCTGAATCCCTTTCTCCCAGGATAATGCCCTTAATCTCTGGCAATGGGGTTGAGGTACCCAGCCTACAGACTGGAGTGTCTGCAGCACACCAAGACATTGCAGACAGTCTGCAGCACCCTTCCACTTTTCCTGAGGTTTCTTCAGTCCTTTATTCCTGTGTGACTGTGTCTGTCACTTAAAAGCAGGGGGGTTCTGGAGCTGCACTAGGGCATGGGCAGTAAGGCTGGTCACAGGACATGGGAAAGGTGGGAGCTTACGACCTTACGTCCCTCTCTTTCGCTGCTGCGATAGAAAGCTGGAATACTATTGCCTTTTTGGTGTGTGCAGCAATCAAATAAAGATTGAGACTGAGAGGGTATGGAAAACTAGAGGTACTGGCAATTACCCAGAAGATGAGAGGCATATAAATCTGTGGGGTTTTTTGAGTCTTCTTTCTTCTCTGTGCACTGTGTAGCCCAGATTGCCTAAGCAATAGATTTGTCAAAACATTTGCATTCAGGCAGTGAAATTTTCTTCTTTGACAGACCAACTGGTCTTCCAGAGCAGAGTTGTGCTATATCTGGTATGAGTCATAACACATTCCCACATGACATTCTCATAAACAGACTAAGTCAGCATGGTCTTGATGAAATCATCATTAGCTGAGGACACAACCGGTTGAAAACTGTCCAAAGGTTAGGTATCAATCGGTTTGCTAAAACAGGAGGAAATTTCAAGAGAGCGCTGTCCTCAGCCTAACTGTAATTAATATTTTTACTAGTGACATAAGTAGAACAAAGGTTATCTATTAACATTGTAGATGATGCCGTGGAGGGAAGGGTTGTCAGTGCTTTGATGCAAAAGATAACAATATTCAGAAATTTCAGAAATGGTCTGAAATTCACCACTTGACATTCGGTCCAGGTCCAAAGCATTTCATTTTGGAGAAATCAGATGCACAAATATGAAATGGGAGAGTAACTAGCCAAGCTAGATAGGAGCACCAAGATGGTGATGTTACTGTAAAAGCAAATCTCTTTGTGATGAGACAAACTAGAGAGTTTAGCCCAGAAGAAGAGAAGGCAGAGGATATGTGGAGCGAAGGGACATAATACCAAGCCTTGGCCCTTCCTCCAAAAAGGAAGGTAAACTAGATGAACTCTTATGACTCCTATGACCACATATGTCTTTTCTACATAAAGCCTTCCTTACCCAACCTGAGGCAAGTTGAGGAAAAAAGAGAGAATGTAAAATGAAATAAATAGTGGTAAGTGAATTGCATTTTTAGTATTAATGGATTAATAATGTTCTTTCTGATTTAATCATCTAATTGTAGCTTAGCACTATGGGTGGGAAACCATTTACAGGGGCAGAGCTTATCTCCCACCTGTGACTAATCAGCTGGCAAAAACTCAAGTGTCACCACCCCAAGCGAAATCTGAGTAAGGATAGAGCTTTAAAGAGGGACTTTACAGTGTGAGCCTAAGGAGGAGGGAGAGACTGGTAATATCCACGCTTTTGTTTATGACATGTGTTATGCTTGATTTGCATGCATCATTCCACTTCT
Source organism: Cariama cristata (assembly GCF_000690535.1). Taxonomy (NCBI): domain Eukaryota; kingdom Metazoa; phylum Chordata; class Aves; order Cariamiformes; family Cariamidae; genus Cariama; species Cariama cristata. The sequence continues at coordinate 77,794 of NW_009605103.1, forward strand.
ATGTAAGTGTAATGTGATGAGAAATTGGGCATAAGTTTAAAGCTGTTGGGGTCCATGTGAAAACAACATTTAAGGACACAGTCAGGGACTCCCTGCATGTTAAACTGGGAATTCAGAGAACTGTAATTATTAATGTGCCATTAGTGATAAATAATTACATTCTAGTCATAGAAGTAATCTCGATGTTAGCTCCTGATGCTTTTGGTATTATCTCTCAAAGGAGCTATTAAGCGTCACAGATCCATGTCATCTTATGGCTGAGTAAGGAGAAAATGTCTTAATCTAAAGAAAAGTTGAAGAAATGGCCTTACAGAAGACCAAACAGCTCAGAAAACAGAACCGCAGTCTAATTGCGATGGGCCCAGAGGCACAGCCAAAGTCACCTGGGCAGCTTACCACCTAGGCAGATGCTGATGCTAGAGACTTTCATAGAGTTGGATATCTGGCTACTCAGCCCACTGATCTAGGAGAACTACATAGACGGCCTGTGTGTATGTGCAGTATCAAATCCCAGGTAGTACACTAATGCAGCCTCTAATACTTGTGTTTGCTGACATTTTTAGAGCTTTTAAAGTCTTACACATTTGAAGTTGCATCTTTTTTCAGCTTTCCAAATGTAGTCGTCTTTTAAGAACAATTGTTTACGAAAATGGGACCTTCTCAGAATCTAAGTCTGCTTTTTACACTTCTGTGAACTTCACCTGCTGTTTGCAGTGCCAAAGCGTTTTCAGTTTCCTGGTCCCATCAGCACTCCAGATGTGGGTAGGAGGGAAGCATCTCATTTCTATTCCCTTGTCTCTGATCAACCCATGAGTCATTCCCAGTTCCTTGTTGCCTTATAAACTGCTGAGAGACAGTGGAACTGTCATGGAACCTCATTTGGACCTGGATGCTACAGTGATTTGACCTTCTGGGAATATCTGTCACAGCTGATAATAAATGTTGCAGTAAGTAAATGTAAAAAACTCAGGTGGCTTATTATCACGGATGCTGAGGGCAAAAGCTGGACCAAAAACATTCTACATGACTCTTTTCACTGTAGGAAGTAACAGTGAAGGCCATCTTTTGAACTTTGTTTTCTGCACTTGGGGAAATGAGGTGTTCTATGTTCCACTGCACAGATGGTAAAGTAAAAGGTAGCATATAGATAAAAGGAGGTGGTAATTATTATAAAAATCTTCTCTTTAATGGTACAGCCTTTCCTCCCTGCCATACTAATTTAACTTCTATGGAAGCTGAATGAGAATACATGTGTACATTTCAGGAGGGAGTTTGTCCCTCATATTAAAAATGTACTTCAGTGGTAAGTAAATTGGAATCTTTTTGCTTATGCAGGGGAGAATGTCAAAGCCCAGTGAAATTAGTGGATTTAGTCCCATTAACTTTAAGGAGATCTGATCAGTCTCAATAGCGTGATATATTGTTACTATCGACTAAAATCAGGAATCTGATAACAGCTTCAGAGTACAGTTGCAAGACAGTTTTTTAACACTTTCCTCTAGTTATGTTAAGAATATAGAGTTACCCTAAGCAGAGTACTTCTTATTCCATCTTGTTGAATATTTTTATTTATGAGTACAGAAAAAGGAGAGAGATGTTTGCACCTGCCATTGTTACAGTCAGTGAGATGGAATCATTTTACATTGACTGATGTTGGCAAAAGTTCATGTTCAGATTTTCAGTTGGTCTCCTTGGGTAGCTTTCTCCATAAGAAGTTATGCAGCTATCATGCCCATCTGTGCTTTCATTTTATAACACATCACTTCCTAATATTATTAGTATTTTTGTACTCTGTTACTTTATTAGTACTTCTATTTATAGATGTTATCGTATACCTCCAAAGATTCAAGAAATCCATCAGAAAGATGACATTTTATTCTCCAGTGTGTAGTATGCTCACACTGTCTGCTGCTTTCATTTACATCATATGAGTTACAATCTGAGCTTGACCTCAAATTGACCCTGTTGCTGGGTAGGTGAAAAGGATTTTTGTTTAAAATACTATCAGTCATTTTACTTTATTATGTACCTAAATTTAAATTAAAAGTAAGCCTATTACCATTCTAGTGTTACTGTTTGTAAATAGCAAGTGATTGCTCAAAGGCATACATTCTTTAAATATTTATATGATGCAAGCAAATCGGACACAGAGGTGTCTTCTAAATTCACAGAAATTAGATTAAGCTCCAGATTTTCACTTACATAAGTTGGTTATAATCAGCTGCCAGGCAAAGAGTTTATACTTCAACAAGGACCTTTTCTGCTCTTTCTCCTGCCAATGCATCCTTGAGAGCTGTTGAGATTATTTTTTTTTTTACTTTCCACTTGTTTGTGACTGGACAAGAGGGAGACAGGGAAGATAATTTGATTATTTCCCTTTTTATTCCACAAGCTCGCTGTAAGGGAAGAATGAAGCAGCAACCTTTGGCAAAATAAACCTCTAGTAAGTAAATTTCAGAATTCCTGTTTACATTTTTTTTCTGACACATGTTTATGGTGTAGCACTTTGTTCAATTTGTCTGACTTAGAAGTGTGGGGGTGGGCCCAAGAGTCTTCTAGCTTGTAAAATGCACGTCTCGATGTTTCACAGAGTACCAGATTACATCAATTTGCTCTTCAAAACTATTCTGAGTATTTTCCACAAATAAGTCATCTCTGGCAATGGTGTTTTTGCAGTGTCCAGATGAGATTCCAGAGGGGCTGTGGGAGGGACCTTAGATCTTTCCGTATTTTGGTGGCAAAGTGAGTGGGGAGACTTGGTCTCACAGCCAGTGTTTGTGCATGTAGTGAAACCAAAAGTTACTTCAAACACTTTGTGTGAGAGGCAGGAGGAGAAATAAAGAACAGAACTTACCCCAAAACCACATGATATGGCCATGTTTCCAGTTCAAGGAGCAGGTTTTAAAAGCTGGCGTGGGGTGTGTGTGATAGGGGCTAGACTGGGCACTGAAAGCAGGCGTGCCTGCCATGGCACAGCCTGACAGCCAGGAGGGCTTGGGCTGGTGCAGTGGCTCCTGGTGCCTTTTCTAGCCTGGCGATAGAACAGCAGTGTCAGAGGGAGTAGAGGAAAGGCCTTTGCTTTTCCTGCGACACTTAAGGACAATTCCTCCACCTGTGCAGGCAGAATTTACCAATGGGAGATGATGGGAAGAAGGCAAAGAAAAGGAGGGAGAGGCCACTCACCACAGTTCCTGGCTGTAGTTAGGGCTGTGCAAGCTAGTGGGATGCATTCATCCTCCTTCTCAAGTGGAGTGCTCTGATTGCAAACTCCAGCAGGCGGATTTGAATCCTCTCTTCCATTTTTTGTTTTTTACTCAAATGGAGCCAAAAAGCAAAAAAATAATTCTTTCACCCTCAACAGAAGGTATTGAATTGTGTCCCATAGATTTATCCGTTTCACCCATGTTCTGCCATGCAGAATTTGTGGTCTCCAGGGTAGCCATTTCCCACCACATAAAGTGGGCAACGGTAGGCTCAGACTTTACTTCCTACTGCTTTGGAACCTGCTTCCACCTTTTGTAAAATGACTGAACTATATACTGGCCTTTCTGCCTTACTTGTATTGCCTGGTTCATTCTTTGCTTGTGGTTATTGTCTCCCATTTCAAACGAGTTATCTACATTTCTGTATATGTAATGCCCAAGAGGTCTGGCAGAGGTAAAGAGAGGTTGACTGGTTTTGCTGTTTATTTTTATACCATAGATCTTATAGTCTATGTACTCTGCATTTTTGTAAAGGAAAAGAGATTCGTGCAGTATCTGCTTGTAAAAAGGAAAATATGGCAAAGCATCCAGCTTTCACCCAAAGGGATTACCCATTCAGTTATAGTCGCATTCAGCACTAACCTCGGTTCATTTCCATTGGGAACTTGTACCTGTGAGGTAGCAGGTTAAACGCATTGTAAAATAAAATTTAGAGGTCATGAGACCCATCCTATTAATCATTTCAGGCAGTAGAAAAATCAAGCACACTGTGTGTTTAGAAAAGAAAAAGAAGTCTCCTGGAATGCAATCTTCAATGCCAAGTACACTTTGTATAGAGTACCGTGGAAAAACAGCATGTAAAAATGGAAAGGTCGGGATCTTGACCTGGTTGACTTCCACAAATGGTAAAATATGCTTGTTGCAGAAGAAGAATATGTGCCATGGAGGTACGGGACATGAAAGTGAGAATTGATATCCTGAAGACAATTCATCTTGCACTCAGTTTCATCTGTAAGTACTGTGAAGAATGTGCAGGTGGAGGTCTTACTAGAAGTTTCAAAGTGCTCTGCATATTCCTAAATGAAGACTGTGATCACATGGAATTACCTTAAGCTTCGGTTATTTTCTATTTAACTTTTCAGCCTGTTTTTCAAACTGGAGAGATAGCTATAATGATACACAGTTGTCAAGTGATATGTGGAAGAGGTAGAATTTCTACTTTTAAAGGTAAAGTCTGCTTGACCTATAGTTTTATTTGTGTGATTGTATGCAATTTCACCGATGCAAAATATGACCTGGATATACGCTTGTCATGACAACTGACCTCAGTCTATTTACAAATGCCTTGGTGTTGCAATTAAATCATGAACAAAATTGTATAGTCATACTAAATAGAGTCTCTCAGCAACGTATATTTAATGTAATTGATAATGAGGAAATATTTTGAAAATGAGAACACATCAGTCATCCAGTGATTAAGGTAAACTTGAAATTGCTGAGTGCTGCCATGCCTGAGAATACGTAAGAGCTTTGCAGAGTGAAACATACAAACACCAAACTTGTTATTTTCTGCATACTTAAGAAAGGCAGTCTGTGTTTAAAGATGCCTGTAGTCCTGTGCATGCTAGAGTACTTAAAGGATAAGATGAGTATCTTGTGAATCACTGAGCAATGCTTCTGCTCCAGAAAGGTGCATAAATACGTGTGTGAATCTTCTCCTAAGAGACTGATACAGCTGTTGCAAATTCAAGGGTTTACTTTTACACAGCTGAAGTGGAAAGCACTTTTTTTTTTTATGTTCAAGTAGGTATTTATAATGCTGTTCTTAATGTAGTGTCTGAATGTCTCATAAACAATATTGATCTTGCACTAGTACCATATTGAAGTGGAAAGTATTGAAACCTTTTTACTGGGGAGAATGATTAATGGGAATTACAGAGCTGGCCAGAAAATGGAATACAATATTTAGATGAAATTTTTTAGTGAAACTCCAGATCTGAATGAGACTGATAAGCAGTTTAAAATAATTAACATTAAATTAGTATTAATTCCTTTTGGTCTTAAAAATATTTACTTACAGCCATGTCTAGCCTTGTTACTCATTTGAACCTTGTGAACACCTTTAAACTAGATCCACGGTGAGATAGCAAAGTGCTCTTTTTCCCATCTTTCAGAGGAAAGTCAGAGTAAGATAAATTCTGCAGAACAGGAATCAACTCGGGTGTCCAGACTATTGCCTTAACCATTAGGTAGTGCCCCTTTTACATTTAACATTATACAAGTTTAAGACCATGAAAATGCTGCCACATAAAAACTGTCAATAAATATTAACTCTTCAGTAGTTGCAGCTCTAACATTATAGCTTCTGTAGGGGGAAGTTGGAGGCCATACAGCTGAATGTGGCCTCTACCGTTAAGTAGCAGCAAAGCAACCTTGCATTTTACATCTCTTACACCAACTATAATTGTGAATAAAAACAATTTTCTACTAATATTTTTGCTTTACTTGTTTGTCCCCTATAGTGATAAGTTTTATCTTTTAAAATAGCAGTTCCACCTGTCCCATGAGGCACTTGTAGATAGGCTTAGGTCACTTGTTGTGTTGCATCTATAGCTTCAAGTAGCAGGTAACTTTGCTTGCCTTGTTATTGCAAGAATATATGATCCTCGTTGGACTAAGAATAATTCCTTTTCTTTCCTAAGGGGATGCCTGCTCTTGATCCAATGGAGGGAGAAGGATTTTTCCCCTGACTTCAATGCACAATTTGTGCCTCATTCTAGTCAGAAGGCAAAGCCAAGTTACCCCAAAACAACTGTTTTGGATGAATAAATATTTCTTGTAGTATAAAACTTGGGAGGTGCAGTGGGGGAGGAGTGTATCTATGGAGTTCAAAAGTATGGATGAGGTCAGATCCACATGACATACTAATTTTCCTGGCCATTTATCTGATTGCATGCCCTGGGCAGAGATACCATTAAATATGTGTACATCTTTGTTCTCATTGAAACTGTGTACTTGAATACTGTGGTGTCCTTTCAATAGAGCAGATTTTTTCCTGCAGTGTTCTTTTCTTCTCAACTTCTTGTATTTAACACTCTAAAAGGACAAGAATTTTGACCCAACAATGTAAATATGAGGTCAGACCTGGTATTCCATGGTTGGGCAAAAATATTCTGACCTCAATGAGCCTGTAAAACAAGTACAAAGCCTGTCTTCTACAAGCAGTGTGATTTCTAGTAGTAAGTCTTTATAAAAAGGATACATGTTTGCCTGGTGTTTGAGGTTTACACTTAATTACCTACTTGATCCTACTTGATTCATTAAAGACATACATAGGTTAATTGGTTAGTATTAATAGTTCCACTCAGCTCAGTCAGTTGTAGCTCTTCAATGATCAGCCTGCATCCTTACAAATCTAGCTGAAACAGTTAAATTTATCTGGAAACCATACAGAGAGTAGGCCATAGCAGGAATCTTGAAATGTTTAGAGCCACCCTGTGACCTTCTTACCTGCCTTGCTAACGTAGCCCTACTGATGTCAACGGTGCTTCTGCTCAAGCAGCTACACCCTACCTGGTGCCTTAGAGAAAGGCTAACTGAAGGGCTGGAAACTTATTTCTCTTAATATCCTTTAAGCTAAAAGCCTATTTTTACAGAGTATAACCTTTGCAGTAAAGTGGACCTATAAATGTAGATATTAGAGGCATTTGCAAGATTATTGCTTCTGTAGGTTTTTGTTTTTTTTTTTTTTTAATTTGAATGTTGAAGAGGATAATTTGTGTTTGCAACTTTTCATTTCCTTCTATTATTATTTTGTGTTGCAACACAATTGGCTCTGCACTAAAACTTCAAATAGATGTATCGCCTTGAATTTGGTATGTTCACCCACTGCCAAATGAAAATGCCGAGGGAATCCAAGTCTTGGAGAAGTGACCCAGACACAGTGCAGGTAGCAGCTACAGAGGGAGAAAGCACTCCTCAGTCCTGTGCAGGTGCGTTCTGCCTTGGTAGACTGAACTGTCTTCAAGAGCAATCGTGATTGTCCTGTAAAGGGTAGGTGCCTGCGGGCTGGTCATGTGCCATGTTCTGCAGGTGGAGGAATCATCAAAGATTGTGCGATGCTGTCATTTGTAATAAATGAGATGGAGCAGGAGTTAGTTGGGAAGTGAATAGTGAGGTCTTACAAGTTTCTGAATTACTGGACCAATTTAAAAGGCACTTGCATTTAAAATCATGTTAAAAGACTTAACTTTCTTGTGCTGTCAATAGTGACGAGAGTGCTATATTCCATGCTTTGCAAACAACTGCATCAGCAGTTAGCAACAACTTAAAATTGTACTAGAAGGTATGGAAGACCACATGGACAGGAGAATTCATTTCACTGCACATAGGAAGAAATTCAAAGCTGAAGAGAAAATGAAGCTACATTATACAGTGTATTTACTTTTTTTGCAGTTCAAATAATAAAAAACCACAAGAGTTAGTTTCACTTTGCAGTCAGCGTGTGCTGATAATGGTACAGGACTAAGGATGCGAACAGTGACAGAAGATGCAGGGGCTGGGTGAAGGTGTTAGGTCAATGAAAATAATGTTTGCATTGAAATTTGTGTGCATCAGCTTAGAGATACAAGAAAACCAATTACTTTTTCACTAATCAAATTAGTGATCATTTCAGGGACAAAGAAAACTTAGGTAAAATGTTTGAACACTCACACTCCTGAGTAACCTTTTGGCATGATCTGGAATCCACAGGTAATAGAGCTAGATCTCTGCATTAAAAAGTTATGACAATATACTGGGTAAGCGTGCAAGTACAGGTATATAAAATGACAGGTTCCTGTAATCTGCTTCAAAAGTCAGTACTGGAAATGTTAGGTTATCAAAGCTGTTAAAGAAGCAAACCTAAACTGAGTTTTGCTGAATTATTTGTTTTGCTATATGCCTGTGGGAAATGACTACTGGGCAAGGTGATACTTTGTTGCATTTGTGAGAAAGTGAAACTGTTGTCTATTTGAGCTAACACACAGCTGTGAATGAAAATAGTTATCATGCTCTTCCTAAAAAGAGACAAAACCCGTATGGTCTTGCTACTTAACGCAACTGCAAATTGAAGATTTTGCTTCTGATTAGCAGTGGTATTAAAAAAAAATTGCTCCAAACATTCCTGAACTTTGAGAAAAAGTGTTCCAGATCCAAAGCCAGTTTTAAGTTGGAAACCCAGCCCAAACACTTACTGCCAGCCATTATATGGAGTGCTAAAATTGCTCTCCATCAGTGATGCTACAATCATCCAACTCTTAGGGTCAGTCTTAAGTAGTTGTAGGAATAGACTTCAAACTCATGTTTTAAGAATTACTTGTTTCTAAAACTCCAGATCTCCAGCCTAAGACTTACCGAATATCCAAAGTTACAACTCTGCTGTTACTGCTATTTTACTATTGCTAATTACATCTTTAGCAAGCTAACAATTTAAGGGTGGAGAATTAACAGGATATACCATATATTCTTTTTTTTTTAGCAGTCATGCTAGAACTATACTATGGGATACTCAAAATTTAATAGAAAGGATTTTACAAAGTACAGTGGCCCAGTGTAACAACTGACTGAAATCTGAAAACTAAAAAACTTCTGAAATACAGAGGAACTCTGAGACAAGCCAAAATAACTAATTTTGCATAATAATTATTTGGTAAACAACAAAACAACAATATGCATGTAAATCCTGGACACTTGTGCTTTGCGCAGTGCATAACAATTTCAGAGGCAGCAGACTCAACTCATCTTTGACAAAGCTCCTTGCCCAGACTATCACTGAATGTTTGCTTAAGAGGATGATAATAAAAGATACATCTTATATTTAATCTAACCACTTTTTTTTTGCTCAGTATTTTAGTATTTGTGGACATTTATTGCTTTCCTGCAGGCTTGAAAATGTTTGTGGTGCAGAAACAGTTGATTCTTTTATTTCTTCATGTCTACTAATAGATGTAAGCAGCCACCTGCTCACTGCCAAGTATCTGCATATTCACTCAACCCCTAGCTTGCCCATGTAGAGTTGTGAAGAGAGAAGTAATGTGAAACACGGGCTTCTATCGCCTGACCACAGAGCTGGCTGTGCTGGAGCAGGGGCAACAGTACTGTGCCCAAAGCCAGGAATGGCTGCAGGTTCCTCACCTGGATTATTTCCTTAAAATCATTTTGCAGAATGTATGTGCACATACTGAATGGAAGAAACTGTTAATTTTCGTTATTCTTTCTCACAGATGCAGTATGTGTTTTCTTTACTGTCTGCAACAAATTGCAGCCAAATTTATCATAAAGTACATCTTTGTGTTGAGGCAGAATGCTTCCTTAGAGTCATTGAGGCTGCTTACTTTTTTTTTTTTTTTCTTTGCAACATCAGGCTGAAGTTTCCTACAATAAGCCTTATCTGCACTGTTTCCAAAGTGAAGAGAGTCTCCTTCTTCCATCTCTCAGTGGCTTTTCGTGACAAATTTCTCAAGAGCAAGAAAACTTTTCCAATCTAGTAGTATTTTCTTCCTGAGCTTTAGCTTCAAACAAGTATCATCTCCGAGGTATTACAAGATAACACCTATTGAATGGTAGAAATATCGAAACTAGTGTCTTTAATTGTTTTAAACAAATTCTGGGGCACTTAGCACACTTCAGATAATTCACCCTACTGGGAAATGTTTCCCTTGCAGAGGAATACTTAAACTCTGGGCTATGATGTCCTGTTGTCATTGCTGCCTTTGGTATCTTAAGTAGTTTGGAGGAGAGAACTAGGAGCTACGCAGAGGCTATAGTGAATTCGTAGCACACTGGTACCTACAGTGACTTACAGCCAACTACCTCAAAACAAATAGCGTGCTCCTCAGGCTGTAAGCCAGGAGTTCTTGCAACATTTAATTCCCTAATACAACAGTCTAACTAAATGTTAACTGACTCTGTTGGGTTTTGTGACTCAGTGCCTTTGCAGCTTCAAATGTTGCCCTCACACTTGTGCAGCATCATTGCCTTGTCAGGGGTTACACCTGAAGTCCCTCAGGTTTTATTTCAATTTTGTCTTACAGGGATTGCAATGCACTCAAATGTGTGATCACTCACGGTTGCCTCCTTTCCCATGCCTGCCAGTGAATACTGAATTATGAAAATTCTGCATCACAGAGGAACATGTAAGTATTCTTGTGCGAATACATTCAGACACAGCTCTCACAGCAATTCTATATTCTCCACATTACAGCTTGGTGTTAAGGTATAAAGCCGTATTCCTATTAACAGAAGATATGATCATTCTTCTTGAGGGGAGAGCTGTGACTATTCTGTAACTTTTGTGAGCTTAAATGGCTAAACTTAATTGCGTATCTGTGGAGTTTTCCATAGTGAAGAAACAGGGATGCCATGCCAACTGGCAGAAGGACTAAAAGGCACCCAGCCTCACTCGGGACAGGGACCACAGCAGCCCTTGCTGCTTGGCAAATGTTTCCCACCAGCTCCAAGGACGGTGGGGCTGACCAGAGTTGATTTCTCACGAAACGTAGTGGCCAGGCTCCGAGTTCGTCCGATTAGCCGACGTTCCCACCCTAGTGAGTGGTTAACAGCAAGAGTGGCTCTTCTCTGTCGAACCCAACCAGCAGCCTTCCTGGAAGAGCACCCCGTGCTGACCACACGCACGCCAAGAAGGGTGCCTGCGCCGGCCCGGCTCGGGCTCCCTCCTGCACCCCGGGCCCGCAGCCCCCGGCGGG
>NW_009605104.1:0-23527 GCF_000690535.1 Cariama cristata
AGGCAGGGCTGCGGACGAGCCCTCAGGACAGCTTCCCTGTGCGGGCAAGCGCTGGCACTGCCGCCTCTCTAGAGGTATACCGCTATAAAGTTTCTCTTTTGTGATAACGGTAGAGCAAGAGCTACAGCAGTCCAGGGTAGTCCCAGGAAGCACCTTTGTCCGCTAGAAATGTGCTGAAGTGTCCTGGGTGAGGTGCAGATGCTGTTCATGGCTGCCACCGTTGAATGCCTTCTGAGCATGGTGTAAATGCATAAAATACTTCACCTACTTGATAGTTATCCTCAAGCTGGGCCCCAATGTCCATCCCCTGCTCAGCAGAGGGTCAACAATGCTGTTCCTTATACTGCCCTTGCAGCAGCCTCTGCTTTTGCCACCTAAAATTGGACTGTGAAAGCTACAACGCAACGAAGGTATGAGATGGGAAGTTCAAGTAAGTGGTCTCTTCCACCACCAGGTCTGAGCAGAAAAAGAGACTGCCCTGGTTCTGGGGAAAGTTGTACCCTGCAAGGTTAGTCAGCTCTGCCAGCGACTCCAGAGGGACTGACTTTCTTGTAATGAAACTCTGTTGTGTAAACAGACTCCTCATTTCCATCTTGCATCTCATGAAAGTGTGCTTTTTATAAATGTTAACTGAACCATGGGGATGGCAGGAGGAGGGCTGCTGGGAACACAACGAAGACAGGAGAGCTAAAAGGCTCCTTGCGCTTGTGGCCTCTAACGGTTTCAGTAGAGAGGAAAGTAGGTAAAAAGGTACTTTGATGTGTGGCTGTTACCACTGCACACTTCTTCCCTAGTTAAATGTGTAGAGACTGCTGGTGTCCAGCTCTTTGTGGCATAGCTTTTGTGTCTACAGCCAAATTATATTTTAAAATGGCTTTTTGGTGAGAGGGCTCTCTTTAAGATGGATGGTCCTGAACACATGCTGGCAGCAGTCAAGGAGAGTCCCCCTAGGTAGGAAGGACCTGTCTCTCCATAGGCAGAGCCCAGCCTGTCACTGACTCTTCCCCTTCAAAAGATACAGATCTGTTCTTCCTGTATGCTCCTGTGGCAAATGAGTCTGTATATTATGTGCTTGTTCCTGAAGAGAATCTGAATGTTCATTTGTTTAAAGTCAATCTCCTGTCAATCTGAAGATTATTGGATTTGGAAGAGTGTCTGTCCTGTTAGGCACAGGAGTGGGATTTGGGACAGGTATTCTTAAAGGATGCGATTGTTCTACAGACAAGTACATCCTCCTGTCTTTATTCTGACACATAAGAGCAAATGAAATGCAGGCTTGTGACCAAAGGAGGTATGATAGCCCTTAATTGCTTTGATGGTCTGTGATGTGGTCACTGCTGTGACAGTTTGCTCACAGTTCAGACCAGATGATATTTGCCTGTGCTTTCATTATAGGAAGACATTTTGAATGCCAATGAACAGTAATGAGGACTTTAAAAAAAGAATCTATCTCAAGGAAATTCAGTTCTGTCAAGTTAGGCATAGTTTCTGGAAATAATAAAACTTAAGCACTAAGTGGTAGTCACCTACTATCAAATTAACCTTTAAAAAAGGCTGGTTTAACTTTATACTTAGTTGACTTGCTGGAGACTCCACAGCAGGTGGCAGTGCGTTAGTCCTAAAGGTGCAGGAAGCACGGAAAGAAACCTTTACTAAAAGCAGTCTGAGATTCCAGGCACTATGACTTGTGTTGTGCAACGTTCAGGATCCATCCTTAAAAAGGCTTATTTTGACTATGGTAAGTGGGACATAAGAATTTCAAAGTGAAATACTATCATGTTACCTCTCTGAAGTGCATTGTGCTTTCAAAGGCTCTAACCTTGGGTTGGGTGGAAACAACAACTGATCTGTTTCAATGCTGTTTAATGATGTTGCACAGGTGGATTCCTCCCTACTGTTCTCTATGCACATTCAGCTGTTACTTAGAGGTTTGTTTGTTTAAACCATTAGAAAACCATGTTTGAGGGTAAGATCTTCATCTAGCTTTTTTTTTAGCGCACAGGAAAAATTATAATTTCTCAGTAGCTCACATCACAGCCATGAATGAATATATCAGAGCTCCATGTGCCTCATTAGTTAATAACATGGGAGGCAGGTACCATTAATGTTGGTAGATTTTCTTTGACAAGAAGCAGCAGATAGTAGCTGTGATCCTGTCCTGTTTCATAAGACTGAACAGACTTGCTTCAGCAAGTTAACTGGCTCACTGATGTGCTTGTCTTAAGACTGCTTATGCACAGAAAGGGAACTTGGATGGAAGTGACTCAAATTCTATAAACTGTTTCCTTGTTAGAATGATATCTATTGAGAGGTATTTGTTACTTATGAGGATATCTTCTGTGCATAGGGAGAGATGAGACCTCTCGTAAAATGAATAGGGATCTGTCTACAGAAGATCAAGGAAATTAAGTACCTGCAGTGGAATAGTGCATGAGATACTGACAGGCTTGTTAATATTAAATGGGAAAAAATGTTCATCATCCTATGAAATAAATGGCAAGTTTTGGAGGCAATCCCCTTGAGAGGAGTCTTTGTGTCTTCTGATGCCTGGCTAGGCAAACCACTCCCAGTTTGTCCCAGATGTTTAGTAGCAAGGCATGATAAAGAGTGCCTGTGCTTGGAAAACTAAAGACAATTTAACAGGGCGCAAAAAGTGTGAGTGGCCAAATAGCACACTAAAGTTTTTGTTGTTCCACTATAGGATAAGCTGCTTTTGACAGAGCATCTGTCAAAGTTTCAAAACCAAACCTTCTAGGCACTCTAACCTCTTCCTCGTTCCCCCCCAGGGCTTAGGAGCCCTAAAAGAGTTTCACATCTGTGATGTCACTGCTAAGAGCTGTTCTGCCCTCCTGTGCCACTTGTTCCTGCTCCCTTTCTTCTCCTAGTACACACTTGTGCTTTTCAGTTTTATTTTTAACTATGTTAATATTTTGTTGAATCGGTCAACTGAAACAATGCTTTATGATCTGGTGTAAGGGAACAACCAGCAAGAGCAATTGCAGGCAAGTGAGCCCATTCATTTAAGAGGAAGCTCACCATTAGATCAACTTACCGGTAAGGTCAAACCCAGAACTGATGCAAAGGAAACAACTGAGAAATATAGAAGACACTGGAAGGAAGGAGTGGCCCCTTTCAGATAGCAGTCATAAAGTCAGTTTAGCTGTAATATGAAGCCTCAACCCTAGCTGCATGATTCCCTCTACCTTTACCTCTGCAAGCTTATTAGTATCTGCTGGGGATTTTCAAATACCTGGGTGTAATCATTTGTGTGGACAATCTAACTTTCCACTTTGATCCTTTGATTTATACTTCAGGGGCTATGATGCTTTCTGCAGAGAAGTAATTTCTCATGGGAGAACAGGCCCTTTGGGCAGCCACACACCAGGGCTGTAGCCCACACAATTGGAAAGTCTCTTGCATTCGTGTGTAATTGGTTTGAAAACCAGTTCAAATCCAGGGGATTTCACTGACTGGTAAGAAAGTTCTGTATCAAACCCATGGTTCCCAGCTATGCAGGGAAGAGGAACAAGGACTGCTCCTTATTTGAGGCCACCCAAGCACCTCAGTGTACCCAGTAAAGAGAAAGTATGATGGAAGCACAAAGATCACATCCTCTTTTTAGTTATGCTCTAGGTAGCACAGGACACAACAGCAGTGAAGATGCAGTAGAATGACACATGGGCCTGTTTGCTGGTTTCTAATCATACCAGAGTTCTTGCTGTTGTCATTACTCTACCAGTTATTCACTGTTGTTACCTGCTGTGATTACTCAACCAGCAAGATTAAAGTTAGTACAGGCTTGCCTGGCCTTCCGTCTTCAGTTTGCTCTTTTTAGACTAACTGCAGAGGTAGGTCAGGGGATTAAAAGGAGGAAGCTTGAGCTGCGCCTTAGCATAGTGCAGTCTTTCAGCTCAGACCCAGATAAAGTCCACCCCTCCAGTAGGGTGTAATACCATCTGTATGGTGCTGGTCTGTTGGTTTGGCTGACCTCTGGGTAGGGGCCAGTGTAACAGGATCATCCAGCCTCATTGAATGGCAGACAATTGGGCAACAAAGTGCTCCTGAAATATTCAAGGAGGCTGTTTTCAAACCTATGTAACTTAATTGTTTTGGTTTCTTCTTGCAGTCATGAATACTTTATTTGGCTTCCTCAGGTTATTGCTGGGGAAGAAGACCTTGGAGACCTTCTAGCTCATTTTAAAATAGCTAGAAGAGAGCAGAGGCCTTACCAGTTTGAAGCAGTGAGAGGCCAGGAATTGTCTCTCAATAACCTGGGGTACAGGCTCAAGGGAGAATGTTTTCTGTCAATATGATGCAGCATGTGATACAGAAGGAACAGAGTAGATATTTTATATTAATGCAATGAGACCTTAGGGAAACAAAAAACAACCACCTAACACCCACAGCTGGCAAAGACGGTGTACTTCCCAGCTCCTTACTGCACCCGGCATTGCCTTCTCAACTCTGTGTGTCCAGGCAGAAATGGGCAGAAGGGCAGTAAAACTGGGAAAGTGCAAACAAGATTTTAGTTCAAAATATGACTTAATTTTCATTGCACGTACCAAATGTTGAGGGTACTGTGCATGGGGACAAGTTGTGTCAGTATTCATACTCTTGTCTGAAATGAATCTGTCTTGTTGAAGCGATGACTTGAGCAAAACTACATGGTAAATCAGTGGTTGAGGTCGGCATTGAACCCAAGTCTCGGGCCACAAACTCCACTGACCAGTCTGCTCAGGGATCTGGAGCTGAAATCTGGAAATGTTTCATCTTTCCTGATGCTTACCTCTCCCTCCCTTAAAAAGATAAGAACAAACTGCCAGCATCTTCCTAGGAGCACTTTGAAAGACAAACAAATGCACTGTTTAGTCTGTGCAGAGAATTCACATTAGAGGTGCTGAGGCAGGCAGGCTTGAGACTGAGGTGGAGGGGGAATATTTGCACAGCATCAACTTAGCCTTTCTCAGTGTAGCTCAAAGCAGACAGTAGTCTAATAAGAAAGTGAACTTGATCAGTACCTTCATCTTGGCCATCCTCCTCCGGCAAAACCCAATCATACTGTCTGTGACTTCTGACAAATCAAAGAAATCAAAGAAACAGAGGGCTCCCATTCTGTCTGGGGTATATAGAGCCTTGAAGAGGCTCCAGCTAATCAGACCTAGAGTTTGTTAGAGCCGCTTCCTCCTCAGGAACTGTGACGGGTTGGACTTTTCAGAGAAGTTTCTCCTCCCTGCCATGCACACATTAGAAGTTTAGAGGCAAGAGTCCCAGGGCTTTTTTTCAAGATTGGTTAAGGAATTTGTGATCCAGATGACATCAGTCATTCTGGGCTTTACAAAAGAGATCTCTCCTCTCTGCAGAGAGGGATAGACAGTTATTTGTAAACAATGAAGAAAAGAACGTGCTGAAATAGTTAACTAAGCTGTTGCTCTACAACCTCATTTTTATGAACTAAGAGGACCATCCAGTGACAGAAAGCTTAGGTAAAGTGTGTTTCTTAAGTTCTCCCGCTCAGTGCCCAGTTTTAATCTTTGCTTCTTGGTGGAGGAGCCCTCAAAGTACAGTACATAACAGCCAGGGGGTTCTTGGAAGGAGATAGGAAAACAGGCCCCACCCAAACTAAGCATCTGCTAAGCATCTGATACCTTATCTTAACAGCACTCATTGCATTTTATGTTAGGGTCACTTGTTCTGGTTGCTGGCCACACCTGAGTTTATCTTGCTTAGTCTCCAACTCCTCTGGAAAGCCTTTTTGGGAGGGGGTAGGGAATAGAAGGGGACTTTGCCTGAAAGAACCACGGTCATCCTCATAGTAGTTAAATCCTGCACTAATCATGCTGTCACTTTGCAACTGCTGAGTGCAGAGGCAGACTGTAAGTACAAACTGCATGTACAGACTAGACTGTGCGCTTCTGTGTTTGCTCTGTTACCTGCTTTCTTGAGAAAAACCTAGGAAGGGAAAAACCATCACTGAATTAGACAGCAACATTGCATGGACATAATCACCTGCTGCGAGTAACCTTGGCCTGTCTGGAAAAGCTTTGTTTAAAGGGGAGCATGGCTTTATTTGGAAAGTCAAGTTGAAAGGAGATTTAGTCATTCTGCTTGATTTGGACTGAGATTTAGGCATAATAAGGACAAAAATGGTGCCAGTTTTGCTGTCTTTTCAGTGCTGAGCTGGAAATTACTTTCCTGTTGTCAGCAGAGAGCTTGGTATCGGCAAGAAGAGAGCAGAGGCTGAACTTGGCTCGCTGAAATAAAACTCCAGGGGTGCAGAAGAGAGAGGCCTATGATTTAATCCTTTTCACTAGCCTAAGCTCTTATTTAGATAGCATTCACTGTGCCTTGTCTGGTAGCCTCTTGGATTATAGCAGACATGTTTTGGCATTGGAATTGACTTCTCCTTTTCAGTCTTTCTTTGGAGATGTACCTAGTCATGCCATGTCTGGACCTGACTCTTGCCTAGGTGAAATCCCACCTCTTCTTTTATCCAAAGCTCTGCTAACCAGCTGGTGATATTGCTGGTTGAAAAGTTCAAAGGTACCATGAGGAATCTTGAATTATTGATGCTGTTTTCCTCCTATATGCCTGTAATCATCTGCGCTTTGGGCACAGCCCAGCCCATGTTGGACTCCACAGCTGGGTAAGCTTGCAAGGACTCTGGAGCAGACTCTAAGCTGCATGGAAACAAGGCACAGGAGAGTGAATATGTTACCGTATATATGAATATGACCTATGATACGCGGTACCAAGAAGCTTACTGGAATCAGGACGGACAGCGTAGGTATGTTGAAAAAGTTACTGTGCAGAGTGATAAAGAAGGAACTTAAGCAATTTATACAGGTGAATGAAAATGGAAACAGTTAAGAACTAAGTTCCAAGCATTTCCCTTTAAGATTAATGATTGTACTTTTTCCTCTGTATGAGCTGGGAGAAACCACTGTGTTTAGGGAAGATGAGACTCACTTCTTCTACTGTTCTTAAAGTAACAGCATGAGCTATCTGCTCTTCTTTTTGTCTGTAGATTCACGCTGTGTTTCTTAATAGCATTGAGGTTCTCCTTTCTCTGATGTGTAAAGTATTCTTATTTCTTCTAAAAAGGAAGAACAAAATTGAATTATTTTTCCTGTAGTGATTTAGATGAAGTTGGTATAGCGAGGGGAGTTGAAAAACTGATGAGCAGGATCTTTCACCTGCTCCAGTGTGTCCAGGAGGCAGATGGTCCAGGGCAGTTAATCAAAGCAGGTCTGATGTCAAAGGAATTGTTTATGTAAGCAGTGATTCATCTTACCATTCCAGTAACAACAGTGGTGTTAAAAACCAATCTGCTCTAAAACCCTCTCTCAGAAGAATTGTGAACTCTAAGTTTTCATGTTCTAACCTAGATTCAGAGTCTGGAGTCCTATCTTTACAGTGAGTCAAACCAAAGTCCTCTGTCTAAGGTTCCTACAAATTTGGGCAGTGTTCTTGATCTTCCTCATCATCCAAGTATTGCAGCATTTTTGTTTTGTGGAAGGCTTTAGCTTTCCTGACACAGGACTATCTAGCACTAGCGCATAAAAGCAGACTTCTAAATTTTTCTTTCTACTGCATTTGGCATTGTAGTGAAGCAGTATCAACTTTAAGCCCCCAGGAGGACAGAATATTAACAACTATTCTGTACTGAGGATTTAGGGTCTAATTCAGCTACCATTAATCTCGGTAACAAAAGTCTTGTTGCAGGATTTAGAGATCTAGGCCACTGGTATTGGTATATTAAGTGGGGAAGGGAGGCTGAAATAAGGTAACGAGACACCTATGTATTTTAGAGAGTACTGTTTAAAGAGAGGGATAAAAGAACAGGGTTTGATATTAAGAGATGAACTCTGTACTGTGCAACATATGTGTCCAAGATGTTTTGAATAGTGTCAACTCTGGACTAGAGCAAAAAGGCAAGTTTAGAGGGAACACTGAAGACACTGATTGTTGAGGAATCCTTAACTGTACATAACAGTCCTTTCAGGGCAGCAGCTTTTTGCTCAGTGTCAGAGTTGCAACTGGGGAAAAGGGAGATACTGTTTTCTCCAGTTGCAGAACATTGTTCGGTCATGCAGAAGGGTACAAAATGGGTAGTACCCAAAAAACCCCAAACATTTGCAATAAACCCATATGCTTTACATACACCTAGTGTGTTTTTTTAGAGCATCAGCCTTCCTGGACTGTGTAAATCTCAAATGTGGTTTTGCTGCCCTCCTTGGGGTGATTGAGGTGAAGCAAACTTTGATTCACTGAGTTATTCTTTACCAGTTTGTTCCCAGAGCACTGGAATATATATTTTTAATGGCTTTTTTTTTTTTTTTTAATAACTTGTAAGGATGCTTGGACAAGTTTTAGTCTGCAAGCAAGTCATAAGGTATTCTGGAGAGTGGATGGATTTTCATCCAGCAAAGTAGGCTGCCTTCTTGAGGTACTAAATGTTAAAAATTCTCATTCCTTGTCAGATTTTATAATAACTGCAAAGATTTAAAGCTTTATGCTGAATTGCAACCTTGACTGTGTACTCTTCCCCCATCCCCCTACCCTAGGGCAAGGAGAGGCCTGTGGTTGGAAGCAGGTTTCAACAAACCTTGGCCAGAACTTTTTTGGGCTTGTAGTGTGTGCACAATAACCAGCAAGGGTTTACTTTTTATTATGGGGAAGAAAACATTTATACCATCCAGTATAGCTAATCCTCCCAGCTGAATCCCATCTCTCAAGAATTCCCCACTGGCCCTCATGTGTCTTTGCAGTCCCTATTACTGTTGGGTATGGCTGTCAGAGCTTGTCTGGCTTGTATGGCTGCAGCCATGATCACTGAGATGCAGGGTTCAGAGCTGTGAGACGGATAAGTATGTTGCCATTATCTCATAATAGTCCAACATCTGACTGAAGGCTTCCAGACACTGTATTTCAGCCTTTGAACAAATAAGTTAACGCTTTGTGGAGTTACAATGACTGTAGGCATTAGTAAAAAAATCTTGACTGCTAGGTCCTCTGTTAGCGATTGAGAGAAATTGTAAGGCTATGATGGGTGGAAGTTTCTCTTCTGCCTGTAGGGAATCTATGGAGTTGGCTGAAAAACAAAGAGAAAGAAGGAGCAAAGGGAGAGAAGGGTTTAGCAGAGAAAGAGGCAAGAGGACAAAATATATAATGGAATTTCCCTGTGTGCTTGTTTGTTCCTTGCCCATTGTTGGCTAATGTAATGTCTAAGGTAATTACAGATGCCCCTAACAGGAGGCTTTTTACCTTTTTTTCTTTGGAAAGATGTTGCAGACTGTTGGGTTTCCTTGCTATAAGATTTTTTCCTTAGTCCCATTCTCCTCTTCCATTCACCTCCAAGTTTTCCTTTCTCTGGTCCATCATTTCCTTTTGGTTATGCCCTTACTGTTTTTTGGTTTGGACCTTTGTCTTGGAGTGTTTAGTGACTGGGAAATCAAAACCAGGCTCTGCTATTAGCACTTCATTCAGATAAAAGGGTAGAAGTGGAGTCTGGAGCCCAAGTGGTATTTTGGTCCGTCTGAAGCAGCAAGAGGTTGACTCATAACATAAAGGATCTTTATAACTGGAAAGGGTAGAAGTGATATTTTCCAACAGGCTGAAAGGTCAGGAGTAATCCTTTGGGCACTCTTACATCCTTTATTTTTTGCCTATGATTAGAGGAAAGACAGAGAGATAAGCAATGCTGATTAACACTTAGAATACTGAACATTTCCTAGACTGTGAGCTAGTGACAGTGCACTCAGGGGGAGTTCTGTGGAGATGCTGTTACATGGTGCAGTAGTATTTGCTTTTGACTTCTTGCTCAGTTTAGCCAGATCCTGGAAGGCATTGAACATGGAACCATGAACATTATTCATAGAACACACCATTCAAACCAGCACCATCATACTAAAAGAAAAGATGGAGTCAGGCAATTTCATAGACATGCACCAAGTCTGTAGTAGGAGCTTTCTTTGGTGTACTGGTGTTTGCCAGGATTTATGCAGTGTGTTTTTGCAGTACAGTTATGTATCGACAAAAATCCTGATGTAGAATCAGTTACAATGATTTGAAAATCCTTTTGCTGTGGGCAACTAACGTATGCTATCCTAAAAAAAAAAAAAAAGGCAATCTTCTGTCACTATTTTATGTCTTCAGAAGTAATTCTGAAATGTAGACTTATGCTACAAAGTTAATCTAGTTTCAACTGCCTTTTCCTGCAGAGATTATCAGTTTACATGATTTGATTCTTATTGTTATTGTCCACTCTATTATATTTCTTTTTTCTACCACTTTGTTTCTTCTCTCTTTTCCCCATTCCTCATTAATTCCCTTATTTATTTAGCCTTCTCTCCAGTAATATTTCAGGAGAGCTGTTCAGGGACAGGTATTATTTGCTATGAGAGCTGGTTTCCTCACAAATTTTGCTATTTGGGCTAAACTGTTTTCATGACAGGTCAAATCTTGAGTATGATCTGTTCATTAATGTCCTTCTCTTGCGCTGCAGAAAATTTGAAAGGTTATCCCCTGGAAAATCAGATACTGCTTAAGTGCAATTATGACATATATTTATATTTACCAAGTACTTATTTGCTTGTTAAGAGACAATTGCTCAAATAAAAGGTGGAAGAATAATAAATAAACACAAAAAATAGGGCTTATATTTTTGCATCCTTTCTACTAGTTATGTATCGGGTCAGCTCGTACAGATTCTAGTACTGCAGTATCAATTCAGCTTGTGCAGTTTGAGGTTTGGTGGGGTTTTTTTTGTTAACAATCAATTTTGGCCTTTTCAGTTCTACTCAGCAATATAGCATCTACTCAGTATTGTGTATTTTCAACCTGCAAGCCAATGTTGTTCATATATGTCCAGTTGTGATTTTGGATATCTAGGAAACTGAGTTAACTATTTACTGTTCATTCACTTGACGTAGGTCATTAGATGTGTTCGTCTCTTCTTCAGCATAAAGAAGGCTATTGGAGAAGCAAAAACTGAAATAAAATAATAATTCTTTCTTAAACTACAGTGTTGCCAAACCTTTGTCAACTGTGGAAAATCATGGACATTTGTTCAGTTGTCTGTATATGACTGGCCTCTGGCAAGAGTCCGAATAAAAGAAGAAAATAAGGGTGATTCATGACAAAATAAAACAGAGATTAACTTGGAACAGGACAGTCAGTTTGGCACTCCTCAGCTGCACAGGTATGGTTCTGCAAATGTTTGTTTCTACAGAAATGCGGTGAATTACCACTTAGGAGGATCTGTCCTCTTTTTGCAGCTTATTTCACAGCAAAATGCACAATGTTTCCTTTCATAGGTGAGTTGAGATAAACCTTCACATACTCCTGAACACTGCAGAAATGCCACCCTCCCGATTCAAGACTCAGCACAAAAAATTTGGAAAAGAGAAATTGTTGAATTGTGAGAAAAAGGCAAGCTCTCCAGGAGATTCAAAGATCCACTGTGGGAGACAGTGGGAAGGTAAGAGCAAAGGCCAGCTGAAGGGCAAAGAGTCATTGCCTGAACAAGATGACACCCTTGAAGAACACCCCTTAAAAAGCCAGAGGCTGGTGAGGCTTCAGGGAAGCAAAGAAAATGGTCACAAAAAGTTATTCCAGGGAAAAAGAGCCTGCAAGAGAAATGATAAAAGAGAATCTGGTTTGGGGAGAAAACATGGGGAACAGTTAGTGTCTAAGTCAGACGGGAAAAAAGGAAAGACCTGCAAGCAACGGGAAATGACATCAGGACGAGAAAGTGAGGACAGTAGCGGTAAGGAGGAAAAAGCCACGACAAACAGCAAGCAACACAGTTTTAAAAAGAAATGTGGAAAGCATCTTGCTGTTAGCGAAAAAGTCACTGAGTCAGAGTCTGTAAAGTCAATTGCAGTGCAAAGTGTTGAACGCTCTTTTCAGAAACATAACTTGCCACTGAAGGCACACAATGCCAGGCCTAGGGAAAAGCACAATGAGAATATTGGCTTTAAGGAAGCTTCTGAGCAGAAGTCAGGTTCTCAGTCCCAAGACAGTATGGCACAGGGAAAAGGTGAGAAAACTAGGAAAAAGCAAGTTGGAAAACATACTGGGATTATTGTCACTGAAAATGCAAAAGAAAATATCCTGGAAACCTCAGATAAATCCTGCTCTGACTCCAGCGATGAAGGCTGTTGGACCCACAAAAAAGGTACAAAAGAGACTGTAGTGGACAGCACTGCAGGTAGTGAAGAGAAGAGTAGTTCTTCAGAGGAAGATGGCATCAGTGAGAAAGAAGCCATGCTCAAAGATCCTCCTGTGGCTGAAGGAGAAGGCTACAAGGAACTGCTTGATGAAAGCAATGAAGCATCTGTTGAAACTGAAAGTGAGCAGAAGACCACAGATGGAAGGAGTGAATCTGAGGATGAAGGCATGGACTTTGCAGGATTGAAGGCAGAGAAGAAAATGAAGAAGCAAGATAACTTGCCAAGGCAACTAAAATCTATTCTGTATGAGAGAAGTGAAGATGATGATGATGATGTAAGCATTTCAGGATTCCAATTTAAAAGTTTTAATAACAGAGAAAATGGCAATAATGAAGTAGGCAAGGAAAATATATTGGACAATTACAAAGTTCAAGATACGTCAAAAGATACACATGATAATTCTGACAGCAATGGGGAGAACAGCGCTGAAGAGAGCATTGACAAAGGAAAAGAAAATGCAACAAAACAACCACTGCCTAATGCTGTGAAAGCAAAACTCCACTTTCACCTGAGTAAAGTACTTCAAGGAACTGAACAGGAAGAGAAGGTGAATGATGAAGGCAATGCACTTGAAGATAGCCCTTTGCTCTCCAAGCAGCAGATGACATTGAAAGAGAAATCTGGGAGGCGTGAGATTGCAGACCAAGGTAAAGTGGCAGGACATATACAGAGGGATAGTTCATCAGACTGCAGCAAGCAGGAGTTAGCAGCCATGATGCTTACAAAGAAATGTTCTTCTCAATCCCAAGTCCTTCTCAATCTGAAAAAAAACCATAAAATTGCTGATACCAAATTATTAACAAGCTGTAAATCAAATCCTGTCCAGATGGCTTTGGAAACCAACTCTGACCTAAAAAATGTTGAAAGCATCTGTTCAAAACCCACGACTCTAGAAACCCTCAGTACACAGAAAGAACCCAACATAACTCAGAGTTTTGCGGAAAAAAGATTAAATCTTTCAAATATTTCAAGCTGCTCCACTATTACAAAAAAATCATCTGATAAGCAGCTCCTTGGCAAGAAGAAGAAAGTTGGAAAAGTTATTGGAAAAGTTAAACTGAGTTCAGGCCAGATTTTAGAGGCAAAAAAAGAGAAAGCAGAAGGAGTGGTTGCAGAGGCACCTTCTGAAAAAGAAAATGTGCATGATGGGAAAGGATCCAAGTACTTGCACACCCGTTCTGCTTTTAGAAAAGTCACCAGCTGGCTTGGTCAAAAACCTGCCAAGAAAGCAAGCCTGAAATCTCGTCTTCTGAGCATGGCACATGCAATTGGTATTTCAAGATGGCTGTTGAAGAAATTTGGGAAGAGGAAGAGGAGCAGCAAACCTTTTGGATTCAGAAGTAGAGTGGCAATCCGGATTGTAAGCACTGCTGGGTGGGTTGGTAGGTCTGGCAAAGCCTTCTCTGGTGCAGCCAGACAGCTGGGGAGGGCTGAGTTGAGTGACAAAGAATCTGCTCCGTTAGTGGAGGCGAAAGGTGGTCCTAAAATGGCAGAGGAAGTTGGACAGGTTGATTTACTCTCTGGTGATTCCCCTCTTCATGGAACCGGTTCCTTTCCATACTTACTTAGTTTGGATGAGGAGAAGAACAATGCTATTGATGCCAAGTTTGCTGTAGTGTTCCCCAGAGTACACAGCATGGTTAAGACAAAGAGCTCCTTATCCAGGGGCTCTGGGAATGGTTATTGCCTAGAGAAACTGAGATCTCCATCAGACAGAAAATCTGTGATGCCTGTGCAACAGGGTCGCAGATTCAAATGTGACCTTCCCAGATCTTTGATGGATCAGAGCCCTCAAAGAAACAGTGAACAGGGCTTCCTTCCCCATCAAGAAGAGGATCCAATACGTACATCAGATTATTCCGGTGAGGTAGATGTCAAAGAGGGTTCAGGTGTCCTCCAGACTGCAGGGTCCATAGCCACACCTTGTATTCATTGGTCTCAGCAGCAGGCTCAGGGATGTTGTCCTGAAGCATGGCTGAACTCTGAATTGCTGCTGCCACGACTAACCATTGAGAACCTAAGCAAATGGGCCATCTACAAGGACCCACATCTGGCCAACAGCCATATGATGAAGGTCTGCAAGGATCAGTGGGAAGCAGAAGACATCACTGACAGTATGCTAGAGATGGAATTCATGCAGAAACAGGTACAGGTGTTGTCTCCAGTACTGAAATGAAGCTGAACTTTTTCTGATTTTCAGTAATGTATCTATGCATTTCAGGTGTACATGTGTGAAGACCACTGTGTAGAAGTTGAGGAGACTGAAGATCTAACGAGACTGGAGTATGTGTTGTCAGTGATATTCTGAAGCTAATCCAAGGTCACAGGGGCTTGCTTGTTACCCTTCAAAACTGCTGTTGGCTCAAAACCAGAAAGCACATTGTAGATCCTTGGCTACCAAGTGAGAAAATAGTATTAATTTGATGCATATCATAGCTGAGTAACTGATACTCTGCAGTAAAACTAAGTAAAAGACCGAATTGCACTATTTAAGTTGTGGACCTACACTGTGCCACGTGGGGGGGGAGCACAACTGCAGAGGGAACTTCTGACTGTTGTGTATAGCGTGTCCCCACGCTCTGCTGTACAGAGAGTGCACACTGAATTCCTGCAGTCACACACCAGAGAGAGCAGCTTGTCCTAGTTAGCAAACTTTCTTACAGAGGCATCCAGGGAACTCTACCTCTCCTGTTAAATGGTTCCCAGTCCTGAAATGGGTACTAAAAAACCCAAATATACTTCATGGGTAGGAGAAATGAGGTTTAGAGGCTGCAGTGACTTTGGTGGTGCAGAGAGACAGAACTGGGAATTTGACACCATTCTTGTTGCATTAAGTGAGTGGTAAGTCAGGAAGACTTGCAGGATGAGAGGCACATTTGTATGTTGTTTGCCTACTGACACTGGCATCTGTGGCTTTAGCAACTCCCATTGCCTTCAGCTATGGCAAACTCAGGCCCTACATCTTTAACAGCTTTTAAATCATGGGTTCACTGCTGTTGTTGAAAGATAAGCACCTAACATTGCTTCTCACACATGTCCTGCACCCTCTATCCTTGCCATTCTGTTGAGATAAACAACTGTAAAGGCTGTGTGCAGGGAGGTGTGATCACATGGAGACGGACAGACTGGATGTTCTGAGTTTTGACTGCTCTATTCTCTGATGTGTTTAATCCTGGATATGTTGGAACCACGTGAAGGCAGCGAATAGTTTCAGATCCCAGCCTCCTACAAAATCCTTGGGAAGGCATAAAGGTTAATATTAACACATGCAAGTGAAGCTTATGGCTGACAAGTCCTTTCCTCTGTTTGTAGGGAAGTCTCTGAGAGCTCAGTTCTGCTGTGTCTGAAGAAGAGGTTCCATCGCAATCTTATTTATGTATGGGTAGTGGTGTTTTGTTTTGTTTTTCTTCAGTGCCTATTCATGCTGAACAATGAGCTTTAAGAGAAAAGAATTTCTATTATTCCATCAAGCTTTAATAACGTACCAAGTAGGTCAAGAGCTCACTCATTACTGGAAACAGTGATAAGGATACTTACACTGCTTTTGCTCAGAAAACAGGTAGCATGAAGTATTTGTGGTAAAATCTGAAAGTCCTAGAGTTTCTCTTTAATTTTGGTATTTGTTGCCAAACTTGGGCTCAGTTTTAGCCTCAGCTGCCCCTAGTGGAACTCTCTTGTCTTAGCAAAGAAGTTCTCAGTAAAAATTGTGGATCTTGAGAAGAAACTTCAGAGTTTCTGTAAACATTTCACAGTGTTG
Source organism: Cariama cristata (assembly GCF_000690535.1). Lineage (NCBI taxonomy): Eukaryota > Metazoa > Chordata > Aves > Cariamiformes > Cariamidae > Cariama > Cariama cristata. The sequence continues at coordinate 15,991 of NW_009605104.1, forward strand.
CGGCCCAGAGCTAGTTCTCTTTTTTCATTTACTGGCTCATGTGTTCAAAACTGTGCCTGTAATTTCATGTGAAGCTCAGAGAATAGACAGTGACCAGTGAAGATGACCATGGACCAGTGAGTGCCCACTTATCCCAAAATATTAATGACAGTTTTGAAAATGACACTGAAAAATTGTGCTATGCCCTGAATAAGCTGGCAGTATAGTCAGAATAGACAATATTCCTTTAAAGGTCATTTTAATCTTGGTATTAATATATATGTTCAGTTGCATTCCTCATTCAGAAAATTCTAAGAGGCAACCAGATTCTTTTCCCTTTCTTATTTTTGTCCTAGACTTACATTGGGCAAATTTTGGTTTCTGTGAATCCTTTCAAAGACCTCAGGATCTACTCTGAAGATGTGGCTGCCCAATACCACCAAAGGACTCTCTCAAAAAATGCCCCGTATGTTTCTGTTTCTCAAATAACTTCCTAAACTGTGTTTTGTTTGTGCTCCAGAAAGTATTTTATTTTCCTCTAGTTGTCTGATAAAGCAGGATGAATGCCACAGGAAGTGAACAATCAATTTGGCAAAGTTGTAGTTGCTACAGAGTTAAACTCTTTAGGCCAAGTTTCTTCAGTACTGCTTGAAGGTCCTGAGTTCGATGCCTGCTGGAACTGTACCTGAGGAGTTCTGGCAGTATGTGCTCCCCACTGCTAACACTGGTACAGCCCTACCACAGCTCGCAACGTACGCGGGTTCCTCTAGTGCAGATAATACTGCTGGTGTCCCTTATATTAAACCCCATGGCACAGAGCATTACTCAGGTTGGGTTGAAGAGGTCCTGGAGGAACCTGAACTTTGCAGTAGCTTGTAACAGTGATATTAACACGATGTCAGCAAAGAACAAAGCTCCAATTTCCTGGGTTCCTCACATTTCTCAGATCAAGATACTGGCCCATCTCTAATGTAGATCACTGATGAGTAACTGTTTGGTGCTGTATTTGTGAGGTAGAAATGCGAGGTAAGTTAACTGGGGTTTTCTTTACATCTAGACACATCTTTGCCATAGCAGAAATGGCCTATGCGCTATCCCAGTCATCAGAGCAAGAGCAGTGTGTCATCATCAGGTAGGAAATAAGGGTACTTTTTTGAAGGCTTGTTCATTTCTTTAGGTAAGACTTTCGTCTCTGTATTTCACTGTCCATAAGTTTATCATTCTGGCTCTTGTGTGAAGGCTGTCTGTAGAGAACATGAATAAGATGGAATTTTATTTCATTCTGTGCATAAATACAGTTTGAATTTAGCTTCACATCATTTTGGAGGAGTGGAAGAGAAGGCGTTTGGCATTCCACAGTAGAATCTTATTTGGGCCAATTTTATCAAGTTGTCCCACTCTTTCAAACAATATGTGATAGATCTTCATTTGTTGTAAATCAGTACAACTCCATTGATTTACTGTAACAGGTCCTCTGATATGTCTAAATTAAGGAATTCTGTTTTGATGCCAGCTTCCTTACCTCTTGTTCCTCCAGTGGACATAGTGGATCCGGCAAAACAGAAGCTGCCAAAGCAATTGTGCAATACCTGACCATGCTGTACCAGAGATCAGACAGCCACAGGATCAGACAGGTAAGAGGCAACTGAGATTGGCTTTATGCTGCCATGGTTAGGCAAGGAGTAGAAGCCAAAGACAGGGTAAAGACGCCATACTGTTTACGTTATTTCTTTGTTCCTGTTTAACTGAGATAGATTTTGGATGGCTTGTGGTTCAAGGTGAAGCTCCTGTAAAGACATGAGGACAGCTGATGTATTTGTTGTTCTGCATTTTAGTATCTGGGAGCCCTGATGCTGTCTAGAGTGCTGTATCTGTTTGAACACAGAGATGATACCTGCCTTAGAGACCTTATAGAAGTGTCTGGGAAGTGAATCTGAACAAATGCAGAGCAGAAGTAAAGTGAAAGATCATAGCAGTGAAGGTAAAGAGTTCATAGAGTAACTCACCAATGACTGGAGGTGATGATACCAAGATAAATTTAAAAAGAGGCTCTTTAGCCAGGCAAGAATTATTTCAGTGAAGTCCCATTTTTCTTGGATTTTCAAACTAACAGTTACTGAAATAGCTTTTGGGTTAAAAACCTGTGATTGCTAATGAAGCATTCTCTCCCTGTTTTCTTCAAGCCCTGCAATGTCCTACCCATCCTGGAGAGTTTTGGGAATGCCAGAACCATCCTCAATGACAACTCAAGCCGTTTTGGAAAGCTTCTGAATGTCCACCTACGACAGTGAGTTAAAGACACATCTTGGGATGCTGTCCTTCCCAGCTGTCAAGGGATGCGTAGCTGAGAAAAGGTCTAGCAGTGCTTAGAGCTCATGCAATAGCCCTCCCTCCCCTACACTCTTGTTATCATCAGGATAGGAAGAGGGTGAGTTTACACCCCTATTTTGCTTTTAGGTTTCCTCCACAAAAGAATAGATCTTCACTTCTCAAGATGGGTGATAAATTAAGGACATAAGAATGGTTGAAATGATTTATACCAAGGAGCCATCTAATACAATGTTGTATCTCCAACATTGGCCACAAGCATTCACTGAGGCAACAGTAAGAACAGGCCAAATACATGTCATCTTTTTCTCTAACACTGTTAGCTCTGAACCATTTACAGCACCTCAGGTGTTTTTCTGAGACTCTTGTGACTTTTCAGTTTCCTCTTGGACTGGTATAAACTTCATGCCTCTGCAACAGTCTTTAGCAAGTGTTCTACAGGTCTAACCAGTTCTGTGAAAAACACCTTTTTTGTTTTGAACCTGCCTTCTTTCTAACTTCTGGTTTCTCTTTTTTTTTTTTTTTTTTTTGACTGCTGCCAACCACTGAGCTGATATTTTCATGGAACTGTCAATCAAATCCACAAGGTCTCAGTCCTAAGCAGCAATGGTTAACTTGTAGCCCGTCAGTTTATATGTGAAGCTGAGATTACTTTGGTCTGCATGCATCACTTTACATTTATCTACAGTGAATTTATACACTATTTTCTTGCTCACTCACTCAGTATTGTAAGGTCTGTCTGCATTTATTCAGTTGGCCTTCATCTTCACTGCCTGGAATAATTTCATACAATCAGGAAGCTTTGTCACATTGCTGTTCAGCTCCTCTTTTAGGTCACTTGTTGAATCTTGAGTTACACTCACAGGTCAGAGCACAGACACTTTTACAGAAGTCATATTGACTCTTCTCAAATCAATTGTATATACTCAGGTGCCTACTAATTCAGCCCTTTATTACATGGGACACATGACAGGCTTAAAGGGCTATAGATCCTTGCACGCAGCTTAACTCCAGGCTGCTGGCTGCATGGCCCACTATTGCTGTAGTATTTGGACATCCTGGGTTTGGTCTAGGATCACTTTGTGCAAGATGCAATTAAATTACAAAACAAAAAGATGGTCCCTGTTCCCACAGGCTATCAGCCTGACATACGAAATGGGTGGGTATGGTCAGATGTGGGAGTGGTAATGCAACAGCAATCAGATAAGGCTGAAGGCAAGTGGTGTGGCATGTTCCCTGGACTGTTTTCAGGACATATCCTGTGAGGTTCATTCAAGTCCGGGCTCCTTTGTACTCTGGAGGCTGTTCAGAACCCAAACTTGAATCTGTACGTTTCATATCTTCTTTCTCTGTAATAGTCTGATACAAAACACCAGTGCTGGAAACCTTCAAAATTCAGACCAAGTTGGTCAGGTCATACCCCTGTTTCTCAGCACAACTCCCTCTGGTAAACCCTCAGAGAAATGGATCTGCAGAAAACCTGTCACTAGCTTCTGACAGGATCTGTTGTTGTCTTATGCTTAGTGGCGTTGTGGTGGGAACGTCCATCTCCCAGTACCTGCTGGAGAAGTCTCGTGTGGTATTTCAGGTGAGGACCAATAAGCCTCTCCCTCCTAGAGGGGTCTCTCTCCCTTATTCATATTTAATCTTAAATTTACTGTTAAAAAACAGAGATGGGAATAAGTATGAGAATTGCCTCCCATTTCTTCTGTTAGCAAGAAATATGTCCCCTCTGTGTAGCACAAGGTGATCGCTTATTTTATTTGAATAAAATAGAAGGTCACTCTGTCTCAAACAAGTTGAATTAAGCCACTTATTAGGGATTACTGGAAGTTGAATCTTTCCTCAACTGATTCTTCTTAAGGTCTAGAGTGTGGAAAAGGTCAGATACTGAAGCTGTGTGAAAGGGACTGCTCTCAGATGGAATGCTCTTAAGGTGTCAGTGAAAAACCCTGGAAATTTTTCAAATTAAGTAATTCCTGAGTGGCTTCTGGCCTCATCTTGCTGACCTCTGAGTTTCCGTGTCCTGCTCTTTGAGTGTGTTCTGTAGGGTTTTGAAACTGGATATGAGTCAACTCTATGAACTGTGTCCCCTGTCAGGCCCATGGTGAGAGGAACTACCATGTGTTTTATGAGCTACTGGCTGGGCTGCCTGTGGAGCAGAAAGAGGAGATGTACTTGCAAGAGGCAGAGTCTTACTTTTACCTGAATCAGGTGAGTGAGGCGAGGATGCTCTGCAGCAGCTGATAGAGTGAAATGGCCAAGGCATCACTGTTTAGTTAGTGAGGCACCTAATAACTTTACTTCCCTCCTGATGTGTCCTTCACAGGACTATGCTAAAGTCTGCTCTGCTCCTTCTCACAACTGACATAAGAAGGAATATCTTTGTCTCTTACGAGATCTTTTTCTCACCTTTCAGGCCCCTTCTGCTCGCAGAGAGCCTTTTAAAAAAGGAGTCATTGTGTAGGCCCATGGCTCCACCCTGTGGTGAAGAAAACCTTTTATCTTTTCCTCTCCTGTTGTAGGTCTGAAAAGAGCAGGGGATAGTTCGTTCTACCTTTGGCAAAACACTTGCTTCATTGACTGAGTCAATGGGTGGAAATTTTAAACCACTGAAATGTACTGCTGATTACACTCTATTTAAATTGGAAAACTGTTTGCTAGACTTATGGCAAGCCATCACCTTGGAGCACAGTTTTGATTTCTTTCGTTTAAGAATGTTTTCCATGCTCCAGGAATTCACAGCAATAGCAAGGTATCTTTCCTATTTCAGCTGTGTGGGCCAGCTTTCCCAGGAGGGCAGACTCTTTACAGCAGCTGTGGTCATGTGAGGAATCCTTGAGGAATGATTGCTATCATCTTTCCTTCAGGCAAGGAATGGACAAGTACCATTAATGACTCAAGGATGGAGGGCAATTAAGGGCCCGTACATTAATGGGGTGATGTTTCTAGTTGGCAAAGGATCTGTATTGTAAACGAAACTCTTCAAGGTGATAGCTAACAGGAGTGTCTCAGTCTGCTGCAGAGAAGAAAAGGGAAAAACATCAGACTGATGTGTAAAGAAGTTAGCAGAGATGGACAAAATCTCTCTTGGATCTTGATCTTGGCAAGAAGAAGCCCAAGGGCTGCCTGGACCTAATTCTTGTCCTCATCTGAATCTAGCAATCAGCTGGAAACTTTTGTCAAAGAATGCCCTTGTACATAAACAGGTTTTACAGACCCCCTTAACCCAGGATTTCCATGAACTTTAGGGTCACAGGCAGTTGTTAGGAATGTCCTCTTGTAGAGAAAAGCCCAAGAAGAATAAGAGTGATATGCCCGTGTTGTAGTGAAGCTCTGTGGCAGAGGTGAGTGAGACTATAACCCAGGATGGCTCTCTGGGTGCACAGAAACCGATTTACATACCCAAAGTATATTGGGTTCTAGTACCATTCGGCGTAGCAACTCTGACATAACTTACTTGGGAGTAGGTTCTGGCATCCCTTCTTCTCTCAAGCTGCACTCCAGCAGTGGGCAAGGGGTAGCTGGGGTGCCTATATTGGAACTATAATAAAAACTTAGCATGTGTAGACAAAAGAGATCTTACTCTCCAAAACTTCAGAAAGAAAAGAGGCTGGTCTGTCGTGAATGCTGAGCTCCCACTAGTGGTGTCTTTGGTCTTTTTATTTCAGATTCCTCCAGTCCTTAAAACATTGAACTACTCTGAAGATTGCTGCTGGTAGCTCAGCTCCAGCCTGGGGCAAAAGTGGCTGACCATGATTGTCTGTCCCTGTTCTCTCAGGGCAGAGCATGTGACATCCTGGGGAAGGAGGACAGTCAGGACTTTCTGGTCTTGGTGCAAGCTCTGGAGGGAATCAGCCTCTCGGACGATCAGCTAACCTCCACCTGGGCTGTCCTGGCTGCCATTCTGCAACTGGGGAATATCTGCTTTACCTCCTATGAGGTACACTGACGCTTGGCAGCTTGGGAACGGGCTATTGGTGCTGCACATTGCTGTTATCCCATGTGATAGGACTGGGGACATTATTCTTAACCGAAGATGATATCCTTTGAAGACTATTCTGTTCTTTTGATATTAGGCTGTAGACTGACCTAGGCAGGGACAGAAGATAGGAGGCAACGGAAGGTCATTAGAGCTTGGATGGCTCTTTGAGGAGCCAAAATGAACCTAGATGCTGGTGTTTTGCCCAGGCTGTGACCAGCTCTGTGGAGCTGAGGTGCTGCCGAGAATATTAATACTAGTGGAACCTAGTATCCCATCCATAGCTGAATCTATTGTTCTCCATTATTTAGAAAGAATCCTATGAACATGCAGTCATCGCCAGTGACACTGAGATTCAGATTGTGGCCAATTTGTTGCGTGTCTCAGCAGATTTTCTACAAAATGCTATCACTCACCGTGTCACTGTGAGTACCTTTTTCATGATTTCTCATTCATCCTGAAGCATGGAATTCCCTAGCCCAGGGCTCTGTCAGCAGAAGGGCCACCACCTTAGAAGGTCCAAAATCTGGGAGGTAACAGTGGGAGTAAAATGGCTGCTGTACTGAGTCAGTAATGGGGATGGGCTTGAACCTCTCAAGGCAGCTCTGTAAAGATGGCAGAACTCACATCTAGGAGGGCTCTTTTCTGACATGAGGTGACTTCAGGCTTAACACTTCGACTAGCTGACTCCCACTCTGAAATGTGACAGAAAAATTCTATTTTTACTTTTTCCTTTGATACCTGGGTAAATTCTGAGGCCAGATAGAAAAAAATCCATTTATTAACCGGGCTGACTTCCATGTGAATTTAAAAAAAATGTGTATTTGTGAGATAATAGCAGTAAATTCCAGCTCTTTATGTATCCAGGTAACATCTTATGATCGGATCTTCACCCCTCTGTCTGTGGAAGGAGCCATTGATGCCAGGTGACTTCTGCTGTTGTTATCTGGGTTGGTGAGGTGCACTCAAATGTACTGTCTTTGCAGTAACTGGTTTTGCTCCCCTCTCCTACTCAGGGACTCCATTGCCAAGACTCTGTATTACCTGCTCTTTGAGTGGCTGCTGCTGAGAATCAATGAATGGTTGGCTCCCTGGGAATCGGACTGTGCCGTGGGCATTGTGGACATACATGGTTTTGAGGTTGCTTTTCCTATTCTTTCGATACTGTCTGGGCTGCAAGTGCAAGTGCTGATTCTCCTCAGCCAATGCCAGAAATCGGAGGATATCTGATGGATGGGTTTTCTTTTT
>NW_009605105.1:0-1813 GCF_000690535.1 Cariama cristata
ATTAATTTTCCTCAAAATGAGTCTGTCCTTTATAGGAAGGGGAGGGAGCAAGCGGCTGGGTGGGTGTCTTGCAGCCAGCCACAGTTAACTCACCACACACACACAACTGTTTGCTGGTTTCACAGATGTTTTCTTAAAGTCTAGGAAATGACGAAAGGTTGTGGTAGAGAAATAATGTGACCATAAACCGCAGCTGAACCAGGAACCCTTAAATCTAAAATAACTCAAACCAACCACTGCTTAAGATAGAGGATCAGCTGTAACTGCTTGAAGACAGTGACACGCTAAAGGTTCTATGTAGTGGCCAGTTCACTAGTAAAAAATATCAACTCATATCATCTTGGACTGGGTAATAACCAGAAAAATTTAAGACAAATGGAAAAACAAAAAATCACTTCCTTAAAACTATAACAAAGAACAACAGGCCCCAAATCTTTCAGGCATGCTGACCAAATTAATTATGGAAAACCAGATTAGGAAAAAAATTGGAAATATGTTAATTCTCTTTACCCGCTAACATGTGTCTAGTCCAGTAACTGATGTTCAAGTCATTCCTTTAGTAAAAATGAAAGAGCTATATATAGTTTGAAAAGTTCGATGTTACAGTGATAAGTAGTCAAGTATGCACAATACGTTATGTATTAGGAACAGAGAAATCGGTCTATTGTCAGTAGCTATGCATGTGGAATTCAGCTCTATAACTCCCTTAACTAACACCCAGCAATAACAGCAACTTTTGCCTATCCCCAAGCCTATTCCCCTTGAATTATCTATCTCCCCATCAACAGTCACTGAAGATTTTCCTTGTGCTTGTTTGCCTTGAGTTTCATCCACCTTAGGTGCAGGAGAGAAACTAAGCTAAATCAAGAGGCACATTGTTTTTTTTTTAAACCACAGACACTCAAAAAGCTTCCACATACTGGAATGATAAATGACCTTATACAGAACCCCATGGCACTGCATGTGTGTCAAGGCCAGCTCAGATGTCACTTGTATGGCACTGGATTGTGCCATGCAAATACAGCCTTAACTTAAGTGGGTGATATGGGTCTCAAAGCCTGAAACCAAGACGCATGATTGTTCACAATTCCCACTGAAGTAATAAATGCAGTCGCTCAAGCTCTGAAGCTTAAATTTGCAAAACAGGAACCTTAAAACAAACAAGCAAACAAAACTCCACCTTTGCAACTTTTAAAGTCAGGGAATTATGCACTAAGATAGAGGTACGCCCATAGATAACTGCAGTTTCAAGAACTTAGTCAGGGAAATCACAAGCATATGGAATAATGCATAGGTCAAAATGGTGAACTTTAATAGGCTTTCTCTTCACATGCACTCCTGTAGTATTTGTTAGCCATGGATTAGGTGGTTTCTAAGCATTCACTGCTCTCATGTTCCGAGTTATTTTTATAAAGTGGAGTCAGACATGCCTTTTATGAACACAGCACTGATACAAGGATAAAACCACCAAATATTAGTACTGCTTTTAATAGAAATATCATCCGTTCAGTCAACAATTTATAAAAACAATAGCTAGGCTCTTGTACAGATCATAAACATCTTATTAGTTCAGCAGCTGATAGTGCATTTTAGTACATTCTGTGTGCTCACCACTTCCTTTTAATTGTTTAATGAAGGAACATCACAGATTCCACCAATAAAAACTGTATTTTCTATTTCCCTTAGATTATCAGAGGCTGGATAATATCATATAAAAGATGTTAATATTCCTATCCATTAGTCATGACTTGATAGAGGAGGATGAATATGTTATCACACTTAAAATAGAAATATGGCTCAGGTTGTCAGCAGG
>NW_009605105.1:1844-6754 GCF_000690535.1 Cariama cristata
AGGAACTTGATTAGTTTGCAAAAGAAACTAGCTCAATTTGTATGCTTATGAGACACTGTCAAAATTCTGAGATTAAAGACAGATGCCCCTTTGGAGTACACAGGCAAAGATAATGTACACATAAACGTACCATCAATCCAGATAGATTCACATTTTTCAAAGAGCACAATCTAATTCAGAAAGGTCTGAATGCTCTTCAGCAAAGTGTAGTAACAGTTTGAGTGCTGAGTATTACCACCAGAGAGATTTCTCATGTGAGTTTTAGATTAACTGACATTCTGAAATATTCTTTTTACTCTTTGAGCTGAAGCGAGGTAAATTTTCTTATTCTGAATGTGATAAAAAAATACACAAAAGTTATTTTGGGTGAGGAAATCTTTGTTCCAAAGGTTGGGAAACAAAATGAAGCTGCAATGAAGTATGCTATTTCACATCCACATACTCGCTCTCATTTATTACAGCACTCTAAGTTAGCTATAATAATAGTAACTCAAGCAAGGCTTATTATGGATGAACCTCCACTCTTCACTGTGACCTCTACAGAATCTGCTAAAGTCATGGCTGTGGTGACTTACGCATCAGAAAAAAATACTTCTGATTGATTCATTCTGATTAAGCACAGGGACAAATGCAGAGGTAATGTGTATGGTGGTGGAAAGTTACACATCAGTGAATGTAATGTCAGATGTCAGGCAGTCTTAATCTAAAGCAACTGTGCTAGTACAATTTATGTGCCAAGATGCTGGAAGAAAGTGCTTTATTTGAAGTAGAAATATGCAATATTAATATACACTCTAAGTTTTTCTTCTTCCTAAACCTGGATGCCCTGGCATTTAAATAAACACCAGCCCAGGCTTCTTATGTTTCTGTTAATTCAGAAGTGATCTGTCCAAATCAATAAGACCTGCATCAGCAAGTGAGAATAAGTCTAAGCAAGTCTAAGCTTGTCAAGTAGAAAGTGTTGAAGGAAAAGTGCAAGTTACAAATGATTTCTGTCAAATCACCTTTGAAACTCATCTTCAATATCCTGAACCAAGTAATGGCAGACAAGCTTCATAAAACATGGTAGTATGAAGTACTTAATAGAGAAAGTAAATACCTAGAAATACCTTTGTATATCTCATTGAAACGTCTTCTATTCTAATCAACTAGTTGGACTGTATGTACCTGCAGACAATTTATATACATTCCTAATTTAGTGAAACCTTTGGAAAACACACTAGTAACAAAGCTAAAATACAGTAGAGATGCTTAATAAAGAAATAAGTGAATCACAATTAATTACCTTCTTACTCTGGGAATGCATGTCAATTTCTAGAAACAATTGCTCTAGTTTAATTACTAATATTTTAGGTTTTATGAATTCTCAATATTATGCTTCCTACAAACTTTTCCAATGTTTTACAGTAATAAAACTCAATTATTTTAAACAATTTTGGGAAGCTTCAAACTATTCAAGACTAGAACAACTGTTCCATCTGATTCTTATATGAATGAAGAGAGAGATATTTGGTGGAGTACCTATCATTGCCCGTAAAAAGATAATCACTCCATTCATTTCTCTTAGTTGTACATAGAAAAGGAATCATCTCATTTGGGTGAGATCTGATAATCCTGCACAGCAGCTCAACAGATTTTGGACTTGCTACGCATGTGAAACACACAAGCTGTGTTCACATAAGTATTGCTCTACCACCATAGTTCGTAAGTTACACATTATGCTGTATAGGTATTGCTCATTAATAAAACTATCACTAACATTCAGACAACTCTAGGATAGTCAAGAATTTCTAGCGTGGAGGATAATGAGCTTAAAAGTAAGCATTGCTACTCATTTTGGCACCCAGAAGCAGATGGCACTGTCTTGCCATCTCATGTGTTATTAGAATATCGACACCCCAAAGCCTGTTAATAACATCTGTTAATCTAATTACAAAGAGTGTGCACCTGTAATAAATGAATTTCTAAGTCAGCTAGCTTCCAGCACATCTCTTATGACTGTTGATTTGAAAAGGTGACATTTTTTTTTTTTCCAGAGAAGAAAAAAACCAAACTATAAAACACCCCTGCCTGCCAGACATTTAAAAGTCTTAATGGATCAAATGGCTATCTTTTTGTTAGGATAAAAATTTTCAACTTTTGCAACTATGATACCAAATATAAGGATATCTACAAAAGTCTTATTAAAACTAGTATTCAGATTTAAATGTATTTGGACCCAGTTTAAGGGCTTTGTTATTGATTTCTCTATTTTCTTTTCTAAACTGGCTCTCAGCTGAGTTTTGCAGTTGTTACTAATGATTTGCATGTGTGTGAAGATCAACGGGCATGGTTAATTATGCAGTATCTGGTGAGAATAATGTATCTGTATTATCCACATGTATCATTGAGAAAGACAATTTTATACATGAGACTAAGCAATTGATTAAGATGAATCATCAGATCACTGAAGCTTATTTTACCACAGTCATTTCAATGGGCTCTGTCTGACAATTTCAGCAGTTTGGGTTAACATGCACCTCTTTCCTCAAGCTGATTTCAGGGGATAATTCAAGAGCAGAAAGGCTAGATCTTTACTGTCAAATGGATGCTGTTAGGGGTGGAAATTATGATCATATACTGTCTGTAGTGTTTAAGGGTTATCTTTCATTTTACAACATTTCTTTTGAAGGAAAGCAATTAAATGTCCCCGTGCTAAAGCAGGTAAGACTATCACCTTCTGGCTAAATACAGTTATACAGTTAAATTAATCTAGGTTTATAGAAGATTCATCAATACAATGAAAAAGACCTGACAGACTTGCACTATTAGATTTATTACATCTGAGCTATTGCAGTGACTTTCGTCCTAAATGAATGGTTTAATTGTACTGTCTCCAATACTGCCAACAAGCCTTACTGTTCTCTTTTCTTAAAACAAAGACTTAAAGGCATTCAATGGTATTCACTTTGCAAGCTACAAATCCAGGACAGGTGAAAAATGCCATTGCCCTAATACTTCTGTGTTGTTCACTATTCAATGTTGACCCCTATGTTTGCCAACAGCAATGAAGAAACAGCCATTTTTATTTTTTAACAGACCACTACAATTTGAGAGTTATGGTGACTGCACTTATTACATCTGATGTATTTTTATAAACGGACACAACTGGGGGTCCTGATCATCTTCCACAATTATAACAGGCAAACTTAATAGCATTTTTATTAGCCACAAGACAAAATGTTTGGATTAGATTTGTATTTCTAGATTGAAATTAATTTGCACACATTGTACGTTGAGTTTGCATTAAGAAAAAGCAAGATTGAAGAAGCACGTCTTCCATCTGGAGTGGAAGATTTGTAACACTCAGATCTTGTGGGAATTTGTCCCACAGTCTAGCACTATTACCAGAGAAGATCTGTTAGCTGAATAAATGGGCTAAAATCTTTCTGGAGAATATTCCATGGGCCTTGTCCTAGAAGTCACTATCACCTAAGTGACTGGAGTATGCTGAAAGCCTAAAAAAGAGCCTGAGAGTTTAAATTTGGTTATATATCATGGGAACAGTAAGAATTGAGTACAGAGAGATTATGGGACTTGCTGATGTAATTTGCCTAACCTAGGTATAATGGTGAAATCAACCCAGAGTGACATTCTAAATGTCTATAACAAGTTTCTGTTTGAAGGAGCTTTCCAAATTTTTTTTTCTAAAAAAGGAACAAGGTTAAAAAAGAGAGAGAGATGCTTAGAAGACCAATATATTAAAAATTAGGCTACATTAAAAACATTTTTGGAAGTATTAATGCATTTTATGTAGCAAATTCCATGTAATGTTATAAAAACTTATGGTACGTTGAAGTGCAATTCACAATATCCCTTAAAGACTAATATAAGCAGATAGAGGATGTTTTAGTGGCAATCTCTTATATGCGTGTTTCCAATTAAATAAAGAAATGAAACATTTCCTGTCCTGTGATGTTATGATAATATAGATAACAGAACTATGCTGTGGCACAACCATTTGATAAAGCTTCCTATGAATTGTACTCTTAAAATTTAGAGGAACACATCCATCTACTACATAGGGAGATATCATTCACATTTCAGATAACTAAAACATAAGAGAGTGAATAATTTCTTGGAACATTTTCTCTGAAGTACTTTTGTATAGATGCAAGAGAGAACATAAATAAAAAACAATATCCAGGGAAAGCATAATGAAATATTGTTTTTCTGTGGAATACATGGCCAGTATGGAAATATCCTAGCATGATCAAGCCATGATATCTCTCAGAAACCCTGAAGGGTTTTTCAGCATCTGATGGTCTTCAGGCCATTGCATTGCCAAGGTCCCAGCAAGTTCTGGTTAACTAAACTCCTCCAGAAGACACCTCCACTGCTTCCAGTTCTCTGCTGCTCCCCTGATTGCAATGCTCTTTCTGTTATTGCGCTGTTACTCCTTGATAAGGAATAGCAAAACAAAATCCCAAAGCCCAGGCATCAGCAGGTGCAACAAGCTGCCAATCACTCTCAAACCAATTCATCAACACACACATTTAAGCCCAGCATCAATATCCTTTGTGATCCCACTAGCAGCATGAGTGGGTGACTGAACAGCACCAACCCAGGAGGTAAGGTCTAGTGCAGAAACAGGACTTCTGAAAATGAGGCACAGAAACCCAATGAGTTTAGAAGGCTTCTTCCTTAGAGATAAATGTCTGTTTGGAAGGGAATATGATAGCTTTTTTCTAATATTTACACAGTAAGAATACTCCAACCTTTTAAGGTCAAAATTTCTTCATATAAAATCGCTCTATTCACTTTTTAAAATTATACGGGTAGTTTATATTTATAGTCATAATAATTTCATTGTCATTCTCACTACAAGCTCTCTCAGGGAATATATATTTATCTATTTCTATATATTTATA
>NW_009605106.1:0-223 GCF_000690535.1 Cariama cristata
CTGCTCAGAGGAGTTCATCCTCGACTCCACCTTTGCCGCCTGCGACCCTGAGCAGACAGGTAGCAAGGGGCCGGCACTGGTCCTGGGGAGGCCACGGCGCCGGGTATGGCTCCAAGGCACCTTCGAGGTCTCGCCCTGCGGTTAACCCAGCTCCACCAAGTGCGAGGCTGCCGGAAAAAACCCTCCCACTCACAGCCTGCTCCCGCCCAGGGATGGGGAGGCC
>NW_009605106.1:396-714 GCF_000690535.1 Cariama cristata
GGTGCGAGCGGGGCAGGTGGTCGAGTACCTGCAGGCGGTGACAGGGCAGAGCAGCAAGGAGGGGCAGCTGCAGGCGCTGCACCGCATGCTGGACCCCAAGGCAGCGGGCGTGGAGCTGGACTTGCCCACCTTCTGCGCCATCATGAGGCAGTGGATCGTGTCGTGTCAGCAGGAGGGGTCAGTGGCAGGGCACCAGGGCCAGAACACGGGGTTCCTTGCGTACCAGCTGGCACAACCAACAGTTCCCATTTCCCCAGGGGCTCATGGCTTGCTGAGGAGCAGGACATGGCAGCAGGCGACCTCGGCCTAATGCTGACG
>NW_009605107.1:0-5794 GCF_000690535.1 Cariama cristata
GCAGCTCTCCACTCCTGTGGTGTAGGTCTCACCAGAAGGGCTCTGTGCGGTCCAAATGCGGGTGGGTCACTTCATCGCTTTTAGAGGTACCTGAGGGTGGCATCTAGCTCCAGAAATGCAGGGCTGCAAACTGATTGTGGTGTGGACGTTGCTTCAGTAGCATATGTGAGAAATGCATGTGTGTCTTTAGTGTCAGGTGGCTTATCCTGGACTAACATTTTCTTCTTGTTGCCTTTATGGTAAACGTTTATTTTGTCTTGTGAGCTTTAAATATCAGCACACGTTGAAAGTATTTCAATAACGCCCTTTCATTGCTCTTAAAGGACTTCTTAACAAGCATAAAGAAATGTTTCCGTTCTGGTGAATACCAGAAGATGAGTTGGAACTGCTTAGGCCTTGAATCAGACATTACCTGTGATGGTAGGATGGGTTTAGCTAATTCTTACTAAACTGAGGAGCGTTGTAAAATTTAAATTCACAGTACTATATGTTTCTTCACACTTTTCTTTGTCATTTACCTGTGTCGGTTGATGTCAATGAATGCTCTGTGAATTTGCCTAACAGAAGATCTATTAGGAGTTGAGACAAAAACTAGGTGATATGATAGAGATAAGCAGGGCAATAGAATGTTTAAAACATCCTTTACGACTTAGGCACTGCATGACTGCAATTGTATTCTTTATACTAAAAAAAAAAAGTCACAACAGCATAGTATTGCTTTACATTATTATAGTTACTTTGAAACCTTAATCAGCAGAAAATCTATCATGAATAAGGAGTAAGGTTATATAAAATTCCATCAGGGATTGAAATGTTTTCCCGTTGAGGTCAATAAGCACAGTTTAATTGAGAAAAATGAAGTATTTAAAAAAAAACAACCCACACAGAACTTTTTTAGCTTGCCGAGTTGCTTTTTTTTAATGTGTTGATACCCCTCCCTGATCTCTTCAACAGTAGCTTTCAAAGTACCTTTATACACCAGCTGTTATCTCTATATTCTCTTCGTAGATAGGGGTACTGAGTCCCAGAGAAAGGAAGTGTATTTTAAAAAGCCCTAAAAAAAGAAACCAGGGGATTCAGGGAAAAAAAAAATGGAGGTTATTAAACAATGTGAGCATTATAAGATAGTCTCTCTGGGTTTTTTCCCAAGATTGGACCCCTTAAATGTCATGCTTTTGGTGTTGTGCATTAAGATGAGCACTTTCCAGGAAATGTGTGTGGTGACTCTGTCGCGTTGTATAGCGTAGTTCATATCTATTCCTGGCAGCTTCCAGAGGTTTTTTTAGGTATTCAGTATCTGAAATTGTACCGTTTTATTCTAGGTTTCACAAGTAAGAATCAGATTATTGTAAAAGAGAGTTGACTGATAAGTAAAGTTTTGAATTGCTTCTGTGATTGTCACAGGAGAGAGAACGTCAAAAAATGACAATGGCTGTAATAAACTGGTTGGCTGAAAAATATTAAAAGTAAAAAGAGTTAAAACTTTTTTTCTTAACTGCTTTTTTCACTTTGTCAGAAGCTGTTTGCTGGAAAGCTTTTGCTTTAATGTCTCTGACCTCATAAAGTTGAGGAACATTTCAGATAACAACCAGATAGTTCGCCAGTGCTTTTAGTCAGCTGAGTGGAAGAAATGACACAGTCTCAGTTGAGTTTCCATGGAATCAAAATCTGTATATTCTAAGGAAAAAAATATATAGGGGGGGGAGGAATAATGTTGTTATTAAATTTGGCTTTTTTTTAAAATACAAGTTAGTTATTATGGATCTTTTTAAGCGAATGAACATACCTAACAAGCTGCATCTTGTTATTTATAATGTCATCTGGTTGCATTTCAGAACTGTGAAACGGTTGTCTTAAATGCACATTTTGGTTTTAAATATATTTTTTAAAGTTTTAATCATTTCTAATGTAATGTTATCTTTGCTTTTTATAGAACTTTTAATATACATATGCTTTTTTGAACGTTTCTGTCACATTTTAAAATACTATGTCTTAAAGTTCTCGAGAGTCAATCATGTCAAGTTCTTGCTGTTCTCAACATTCTAATCAGTACTTTACATTTCCCAATTTTTTTTTTAGTCTTTTGCTTCACTGTGCATTCTCTGTTAGTGGTGTGACAGGGATAAAGACAGGAACGGCTGTTCTGGTTCATACCAAAGGTTCATCAAAACCAATATCCTATGTCTGATGAGAGCTGATGGCAAGCCAAGGAAAGAGTTTTAAGGGTGCTTTTATATGCCATGTCAAGCCTTCCTGGTGGAATTTTACTCCATATTCTGAACCACAACAGACAGATAGTAAGCCAGACTTTCTTGAATCTACCCACCCTTTTTCTTACCTACTCATTTGCTTGAGTCATAGTATAGATACAGCATGAAACTGTTTAATAAATGCCCCCCCTTGACTTGTTATAAGTAGGACTCTGCACATAGGCAGACAGCAAGTAGGCATTGTGCAGTTGTTTTTATATACTGTTGTTATGGCATTGCTTGTATAGCAGTCTCTCCAGTGTTTCTTGTATCATCACTGCTGTGGTAACTGTTGGTATAAAGTTAGCTGTTCATCATGGGTCTGTTATAAATGTGCAGAAATGGAAGTCTTTGGAATTCTCGAGGCGTCTTTCAGCTGACCTAGTAGGCTTAGAGGGCTGTAACAATTTTGTTTCATGAGGTAAGTGGAATTTTAGGTGTTCTATTATAGTATATGACTATTCCACTTGATCATTACATGAAACAGTTTGAAGCATTTAATGAATTGTTGGGCATAACTAGTAGGGTAAGACCTGATCCTCTAAGACCTTTGCACTGTAAATGTGAAAACTGGAGTTTTGGTCCAAAAATTGTGGATCAGGACATGAGTAAACAGGAGCAAGTGTTAAAAAGTAAGACACTTGTCCCTGTTTCCATTTGCATTTCCCTATCTAATACTGGTGCCCTGTATTAGAGATGGAGAGCCATTTTTCTGTTTTCACCCTGAACTTAGTTATTTAATGACTTTTTCTCTTCTTTTTTTCCTTCACTTTTTGGTCATCTCTTGCAGGGTTATTTTCTCTTCTTAGGGAAGCATTCACTATTTGAATGAGTTTTAGGCATCATTGGCACATGATGCAGATCAAGCTCAGCTCCAGGCAAGTCAGGTCTTTGGACCCTGGCAGAACAACAAATAATTTAAGGAGGTTTCTAGATTTCGTTCTGTGTTTCCACATTATCAAGGAAATACACTTGTGCCAAGATCAGCTCACAAAAAAGCATGTCTTTTGACAAATCCCCGTTATTCGGGAACAACAGCAGTGGCCTTTTAATTTGTTGACATCCTTTTTGGCATCTATATCATAGGTGTAGCAAAGCAATGTATATAGCATCTGGAACTGAATTCTCAGCAGAAATAATTTCAGAATAGAAGTCAGCCTGAATATAGGTCAAGTTAGTGCATAGGAAACCGACACATCTTCAAAGCTGTGGCTCAGAAGTACTGAATGCTCAAGGGTATACTTAAGGCATGAATGTTGCATATTAATTCAGAGGACTGGGCAGTAAAACTAGGCTTTGTTCAGTTTTTAAGCGTGTTCCCCAGTACTCTCAAATAAATTGTACACTCTGTGAAGCTATGTACTCTATTGACTTGGTGTAGATTTCTACTTCATGTAGAGAACTTAAATTATCTAGTAGTGAAGAAAATCCTTTATGAGCCATACAGCTCTCTCCTGGAAACTGGCCTTTGTTTTTGCAAGCAGAACATATCTAAACAGTGTGAAGGAGCTCTCAGCCCATGTTTGGGAAGAAATCATGGCCAGCAAACCTGTACCTTGTAGGTAAGTTGTTCTTTCCATCCCTAATGTTAATTGAGGCATAGGAGATTCACATGAGCTGCTGCATTTAGGCACAGATGAAGGTAATCAGTTGACTGCTGTTTCAAAAAATGTAAGGCTTCTGTGGGTGATACTTCAAGGAATTGTTTGACGTACTGATGACAGTCTTAAAAGGCTTTAGCTTGTGTGACTGTATTCAGAGCTATAGTTGGAGCAAAAAAAATCTAAACAGAAATGTACCAAGCGGACAGTAGTACAAGTTGGTGCTACAGAAATCTAGGTTTTGAAATGTCATTTTGATGCATATTCCTCTTTGGTTTTACAAGTAAATACAATGGGGAGAAGGGGGAAATGACATGTCCTTTGAAATTGGTATTCCCAAATAACCCGAATATCTCCTATTTAAGTTGTTCTGTCAAGCAAAATTTACAAAAGCACTGATTTCATTCATTAAATGGCTGATTTCATAATATATTAACATTTTATGAAATAGAGAAAACTAAAAATTAACTGTATCAACAGATAATGACTTAGGTATTAGTTATTATCACTTACTGAGTTGACAATGATAAGAATCAAAGATTATTTTCAGTAGCCGTTAAGAAATCCATATGACTCAGAGCCAAATTACAAGCTGCTTCTACTGAAGCAGCTTCTGCTGGTATTTTCTCTTTGGTTCCTTTGCATGACACTTGGCTATTTCTTCTGTCGTGTAACACCAGCAGTCATAGATAAATTTGTTCAACCGTGCATATTCTGAGTAAGGTTGTAGTGTTTGGACCAAATGGAGGTCAAAACCAATTTTAATTTGTAATGATGGTATCACATGTATTCAGTTATGCTCAAAAAGTGATATTTAAATTGTTTTACAATTCATACCGGCAATAGCATCACATGTTTTCCTTCACCCTGCCAGGATGTTGGAGGTAGCTTATGCTTGTGCAAGGTCTTTAGCTTGTGCCTATCACCAGTAAATTATGTCTGATTGTGACACTTCTTTTACCACACCAATTTCATTTCTTGTTGTAAATTGGATGCTGAGGAGTTAAGTATAGACAATATGAGACACAAGGGATTTTCTTGTATGCTCTGCCTCTATTCTAGCTCTTGTGCTGCTCTGTTGTATTTCCTATGAGCAGTGAACAGATTGCAGTCTAGGGAATGGTGGATGGGGAGGGATGAAGGGTCTCACAATGCTGTTCTACTTTTATAGTGGTTGTGGTGTAAGACAAAGATCCAAAAATATTATTGAAACAAGGTTTGTGGGGAAAAAGGTGGTGTGTTTTATTAAACCAAGCGATATAACTGGAAAAAAAAAATGCTTTCAGACAGTCTTTCCTCGTGTCTGAAACAGAAGAAACAAAACCAAAAGGTTGGAAAAATTAATTCTGTGTTCATGGCACCCAGCTAGACAATTAGCAAAGGAAAAAGTCTTTGCTAGATGTAAAATACAGAAGGATATTGGTAAGAGAAAGTGGTCATTAGCTCTATTGCATAGCCAGAGGCTTTCATCTCGCGCCAAAGGATATGTAGTCAATGAGTATTTCTGGCCATTAGTCTCTTTAATAAGCATGAGTAATTTTGTAGTCTTTTGCCACTTTATTTCCCCATAATTTGCCGTCATGATGCCCCGTGTTCTAGATAACACTGTTGATGCATTTTCCCAGCAGGGGGTTGTGGGGCGGGGGATTCAGCATCATTGAAAGAATTCAATGCGTTGAATGTTCTTAAATATTACTGTGCAAGTTTTAAGTCCCAGACATAGAGTATGTGTTTGTGTGCAGGCTAATGAAATCCTAGACCTAAAACAGAATCATAGAATGGTTTGGTTGTGAGGAACCTCAAAGACTGTCTAGTTCCAACCCCCCTGCCATGAGCAGGGACACCTTCCACCAGACCAGGTTCCTCAAAGCTCCATCCAGCCTGGCCTTTAACACTTCTGGGTATGGGGCATCCACGACTCCTCTGGGCAACCTGTTGCAGTGC
>NW_009605108.1:0-7525 GCF_000690535.1 Cariama cristata
CGGGCCCGCCTCGGCGCAGACGGAGCTGAGGGACGGCGGCAGCACGAGTTTCTGCGAGTTTATTGGTTTTAGTACAAAATAGCTATGGCTAAAATTCGCTAGCTTAGGAGGAGCTGCTACTGGAGAAGTCTTTTTCTGGGCTGTAAAACAATACTTCAGGTTATGAGGGAAGAGAAGCAGAACCAAGAGGGCAGGAGTTAGGAAATGTTTCAGATGCCAAAAAGGGAGAACGCTGGAAAAGAACAAGATGCTCAAACCAGCTACATTTGATTAAAAATAAGCATTTCAATTTAGGTGTACTTTACATGAGAATTTGTCAAGAAGTATTCCAATATTAAGCCAGCTTATTCATACACTCCAACTTAGTTACTTTATCCAGAGAACCACTGAAGAGGAAGGTCTCTCCCTCCCTAACGTCATTACTGCAATGGCAGGTGTTGTCCTCCCTACATGCCTGAGGGCTCCTGTTCACCGGTACCTCGACAGCCCCAGCCTGCGTACCTGTCTCAGTGCTAAATCACCATAATTTAGCTATCAGTGCCTCAGGTAGGAGCACCAGACAACGTAGCAACACCTGTGCTAGCTCTAGGCTACTTCAAGCTTGCTCTGCTTAAGTGCATCAAACACTGGCTCCGATCGCTTTACAGTAAAGCTCTGGCTTTAGGTGCAGGTGTCATCTCCTCCTGACCACATGACTCATTTATTATCACACTTAAGGCCATAAAGTCTTTCTACTTTGCAAAGATTCTCTTCTCTGTTGTAGTTAGATGCTGGGAAAATAAATTCAAATAATTGAAAATACAATGAGAACACATTTCAAATTCCGAATCTACAACCGAGGTTCTTTAACCAGAAACATCCAACAGCACAACGCCCCCTTTTCTTCCTTTGTTCCTTCTTCCCTTCGAAGGCACTTCTGGATTGCGTAGTACATGCTCTTTGGCTGCACAGACAGTCAGAACACATAAGGCTTGCATGCTAGTCACTCCTCTTCCTTCATATTACTGGTCTCACTCTCATGTTTCTTATCCGCTCCCTGATCTGTGGGCTTTGCAGCACTGTCTTCATACTGACACAATCTGCTTCGGCTTCGGGCTCCCGGCTGGTACAGCTGCATTGCTGGACGATCCTGAAATAAATCAAAGCTATTTAGACTCTTTCATAGCCCCATGCTATCATGGTTATTATGGCATCAGTGATATTAAAAATGCCTCAATTCAAACTTTTCAAGGTGTTCCAAGTTAAATTATTCCACCATGGTGGTAATGTAACTTCAACTGTCTCAAATCAAGATTGACTCTGTTGTAAGGCAACATCCCTGTTCAAGCCATAGAGAACACTGCACATAGTTGAAGTTATTTGTAGAGTTTCCTCTTGAGACAAGTTCAGCTCACCCCCTCTCAGAATAGAGGCCAACTTCAGAGTTTCTTAAAAACCTTGAGTTTCATTTGTACCTGATAATGCCTTAAGTGACATGGAAAACTTGCATTCTGATGCTGCAAAAACAGATTTGCAGAGTATATACAACTAAACTCAAGATGTTATTTCTTGAGTCTACAGGAGATCATCTGTCATATTCTGCATGTAGCAGTCTCGTCCCTGTTTTGAAGGAACCTGTTCAACAACACTCCCACTTGGAGATATATTTTCATAGCATCAGCTGAGATACAGGTAGCTTACTGATGCTCTACCAACACCTTAAAGATACAGCCTATGGCATAAGTCAGCAAACGAAAAGGGATCAGCATCTTTACAATTTAGCCCATGGTATCTTGGCTCAATTCCTATATAGAGAAAAGAAATATCACAAACAGTTTAGCAAAGTTTAGTGGACAAATGGGCAAACTTTCTAGCAATGGCAGTTTGTTACCAGAACAGGGAGAAGTTTCAACATAGAAACCACATGGGTTTTTCTCCTTGAAATACTTTTATCCTAAACCCCACAAACTAGTCCCTATGAATCAACACATGAATTTAAAGAAATCCAGCACCTTGTTTCTGATACGATCCCTCTTAATTGTATCTTCTTTTTTATCGTCTTTGGTTACTTTCTCAGATTTGTCCGTGCTGCTGGTAAAGTCTGTAAGATCACTTTTCTTTCCCTTTTCTCTGAGTAAGTCTCTCTCCTTTTTCACCTCTTCCTCTTTTCTTCTAAAAACCTTCTCCTTCTCAAAGCGCTCTTTCTGCCTCCGACGCTCCTCTTCTTGGCGTCTCAGTTTCTCCCTCTGTGCTCTCTCATATTCTCTGTCTCTTTCAAAATCTCTATCTCGGTCCCTGTAGTCCTTTACACACTCATCTTCTGATCTGTATGAAAACAAAACTGAAAATTAAGCTCAAAAGATTCATCAAACAGAGCTGGGAGATCAATGCAATACTGGTGTAAATTTGCAATATGAAGACGAAACACTGGTAGGTTCTAGGGAGCTTTTGGGAAGTGGTAATAACCTGAGTCATGCATGATAACCAGAGATGACACTGACTGCTAGCGCTTCCTAGTCCTCTACTTCCATAGCTGGCTGAGTCTCCTCTGGCTTTGGAAAATATTGGAATTTCTCCATCTCATCTCTATTTCTCAGATGGCAGAACTGAACCTTGAACACATCACGGAGCTGTTGAGAATTGCACTTTCCACTTTGACTTTTTACAAGACTTAAAGGGACTAGTAACTGGAGTACACTTCTCTTGCTGTGGTTATAATTCTCTCACTGCAAGGACAGTGCTCATAGCCTGCTGCGGGTCACCTACACCTGGGCTTCTTTTATAGAGTTCCTACGCTGAGTTGCAAAAATATTAAAATTTGTCCACTAGTGGAGAATTGTCAGGTAATTCACACAGCTTTCTGTAATCATGTGGATGTGCGCTGCCATGGAGAACACATCCCATGCCTTATATCAGAAAAATAATTTGAGAGGAATTTCAAAACATGGTCATGGCAGAGCAATCTAAGCCTCAGTATGATCAGGAAACAAGTTATATATACATATATATTTATAGCAAGTACTAGAATACTTTTTTGCCTTCTCTTCTTTTGTCTCCCCATCAGATCGTTTGGCAGATGCACTACTCGCATTTTTTTCCTCCCTCAGAGTCTCTTTTTCCAGTTTCTTGGATTTTTCTTTTTTCTCCAAGTCTTTTTCATCTTTTTCAGGCTTCTTAAGTAGCTACAAAAAAAACAGAAGTCTCAACCAAAAAGCTCACTCTAATACATATTGTCTGGCACAACACCGAAATTGCATCAAAGGAACCATAGTCTGGTAAGAAACAAATATTAAAGTCCTATTACTGTAAATCATAGTATTTCTAAAAGCTGGAGTGTATGAGTAAGCATAATTCACACAGCCGACTAGGGTTTTGCTCATAAAACAGGCCATTTTAGAAAGGTTAAAAAGAGTCTTGATTCCATAGTGAATTCACAATTCTGTTTACCACAGCATGTACAACAGTCACATGACAAAAGCTTTAAATATTACTATGAAGCATTACAGCAAGTAAACCTTTACAATGCCTAATATTGAATATTACAAAAAAGTGGTAATTTACTAACACCAAACTCATGTGATTCTTCACACAATACTCAAAGCACATTTTGAGAGACTGATATACAAATAATAGGGGAAAGGGAGTGTAACAGTTTATAATAAAGAACTGTTCTAGACCTTAATCTTTGGTTCTTCTTTTGATCTGTCTCTTTCTTTTTCTGGGCATCTGTCTACTTTCTTCAGTTTTTCAGCTTCTTTTCTCTTCCTTCTCTCCTCCTCTTTCCATTTTCTTCTTTCTTCTTCTCTTTGCCTTTTTCTTTCCAATTCTCTCCTCCTCCTCTCCTCTCTTTTTTCTTCTCTCAGTCTCTATGTGTGTAAAAGTAAAGAGAAACAGTGTACTTCCACACTAGAAAACATCCCTTTAAGCCTGACAAAATACTTTATCACTTTGTGGCAGGGGATTTAATCACCAAATAACTCGCCTCAAAACCGCCTCTATTACAAAAGGAAAAAAAAAAAAAAAGCCTTGTCGTATCTATTGTTCTGTTGTGAACCTGAACATGTTACAGCAGCATTTTTTTTTTCCTCTTGCTCATAAGCCTTGATTTATACTGTCTTAAAAAAAAAAAAACACAACCACAACACTAGCCTCAGCCTTTATCATTGTAATTTTAATTAAGTCTGCCCCATCTGTGATTTTCTCCATCGCCAGAAGTTAAAATGATATTACGTGCTAGGAGAAAGATCATCTACAAGGACCTCAGCCATAACTGCACTACAAATTAAAGCATTAAAATGCAATCTGGTTTGGTAGTGCCACAAGAGATGTTTAGCTGTGACAGGAATGCACACAAAGCACCACCATTCCTACAAAGGTCAGCGTTCTAGTAGATTAAAATATGTGAACCAGACATTAACAAGTGAGATGGGTCGAAAGTTGCTTCTTCAAAAGGATGGGCAGAAACATATCAATATACACACTGCAATATACACATCCATGTTTTAAATGAGCAAAATGTACTTGCAAGCAACAAGAAGATTCTGGATATAAGTCTTACCTGTTTATTTTTCAAGAAGTTCAACAAAGGAGTAGTCTTTTTAGCTAGAGAATATATAAAACAAGTGTAAACAATTTGCCCTATCCAATACTCCAATACCTACAACAAAACCCTGTATGAAATGAAAAAGCCTTATGGATTATCCAGGCTATCTCCTCTCACATGCAGCAGTGAAACAAGCATTCCTGAACAGTGGCAACTATTAGGATTCTATAAACTTCTTTAGGACACTCATATGATATCCAGTACACCTATCTGGAAAGGGATATTCAGTCTGCATTAGTCTTCTCCCAGGTTCTCTCACTTTGAAAGAGATACCTGTAACATGCTTACAAAAGAGCTTTCTGGTAACTTTTGTGGTATTTTACCCAACTACAGTATCTCTTAACTTGTGGCTGCATGGAATATCACTGCTCACAGCATTTTGCATTAAACATCACTGCATCTCACTGAAATGCAGCCACTCCACAGCCTAGTCTGGTTAACAAATATCTGACTAGCAGCTTAAAACAGGAAGGAAGGTTATCACATAAAACTTAAACCTAGAGAAGAATTGAGAGCATGGGAGCAAGATAAAATACACTCAATAATATTAGCCTAAAGATTTAACAAATACCAAGCAAGTACACAAAAGAATTCAATCTCCTCAAGGTTGAGAAATCACCGCTTCAAATTACACCACATACATTTCTTTGTGCTCTAGGAAAATGTAACTCTAGTATATAGATTTCCATACCTATTAGCTCTTTGTTTCTTGCCTCTATTTCCTCCAACAAAGTTTCAGGGGTGGAGGTTAATTTTTCATCATCTGCACTGTAACTTTCCAAAAACTTCTTGTACTCTGGATCTACAGAGGAAGGTAAAGGGAGGACGAAAAAAAAAGAGAAAAGAAAAGAAAAAACAGACATACTGTAGTATAAAAAGAATTTGCACCGCGCACTGCTGGAAGTCTGGGTTAGATTTGCGTAAGTTGTGCTGTTTATGTCACCCTGTCATAAGCTGGCAGCTCTCAAATGAGCTGCTGCATTATGTTTATCTAGGACAATCATATTTAATAGATTTGCAGCTGACAAAGCAGTGCTAATAAGCTTCACATACAATTAAACAAACGTTCTATTGATAAAATACAGTGTCACAGTAAAAACATTATATTCAAATTACTGCTAGGACTTTCAAGTCTACACATGCAAAACAAACTAGGTAACTGTTATACCATCTTCGATAGTTCCAGTTTTGGCATCCTTTTTCTTACTCTTCTTTTTTGCAGCTTTTTGGAAAGGTGCAAACTCAACTATGGCAGCATATTCCTGACCTGTTAAGAGCAGAGGGGAAAAATACATTAAAATAGAGATGAAACAGATATAAAATAGATTATATTGTCCATGTCTAAAGCAGGAAGACAAGCCTCAGAAGAAATATGCAACAATAGAAGAGACTACTTGGACAGCATTAAAAAAATTCTTGTTTTTTGAAAGCCATTTAATAAAAAAAAAAAAATTCCAGAGAGAGCAGAATTCACAAACTAAACACTCTCACTGTGTTAACAAAACAGCAAATTCAGAGACTCACAACAAGAAAAAAATTCTAGATTTAAGACTGCCCATAACTGTCAGTTCAGCCACCTCAGCTACACCACACCACATAATATCCTCATCCTACAGACTATATATTCATTGTGCAAGCAGAAGAGAGTATTTTGAGTTAATGCAACTGAGGCAAACCTCAATTTTTGGCAAAACACAATAGAATGCAAAACATTATAGGCAGGCTTTAAAGTTACATCTTCTGACAAGAAGGCTACATTTATGGCCACATAAATCCAATATTGCTCTTAGGTACGGCAAATACAGAGTGCTGTCACACTGCAAGCCAGCTTATTTAAGAGATCTAGGCATTATTAGAACAGTGTCATGCAACCCTCCTAAACAGGGAAGAATCTCGTGGACAGAGCTTTGTGTCACATAAAACACCTGGCTGGATAAAATATAAAACACGCATACCTGAAACAAAAGTTCAAGGTGAAATCCTTAGCCTACTGAAGCCAACAAAAAGACTCTTGTTAAAGCTTTTGCTAAATACGTAAAATTAAGGTCTATCAATGAGAAACTAACAACTTTTAGTGCTACCCAACGTAGGCAGTTTTGAGATGTAAAATTTAAAAACACGAGATGTACTGAATACCTAACGTGTATTCAGAAAAAAGATAAGCGGTAGCTAAATACTTGGATGTTTAACCAATGAATGAAACAGAGTATTTGTTTCCTGCAGATTAAAGCGTCCAGAAAGCAGTCACTTTCACAAGACAGCAAGGAACAAGCTGTTCCTTTTACTGAATCAAGATGACTCACTCAGTTGTAAATTTGAACAAGTAATGATCTGAATTAAAAACTGATCAAAAAATAAGTCACACTCTTAGAAGCATAAAGAACAGGTGAGGGGAGTAGCAGAGGGTGGCTCATTAACCTCAGCCTCATTTTGTTTGGACAGCGACACCACCTACCCACTTTCACTTTTCAGACTTTATACTCGGGTATGACAATGCAAGTATTCTAACCTTATTAACGCAGCAACTGGATTTATATTGATACCACTACTATGTACACTTAATTAGGTTTTACATATTATTTAGAAAATCAATTCAGAAACATACAAAATCGATTTAGATTAGCTTTCACAAAGCGTAAGGCGTTCTCTTCGTTCTCTGAAATACTGCATGACGTTCATTTAAGGCACTAAACCCAAACAAATCGGAAACAGCATGCTAGGCTCCCCACAGCCACCCCTCTAAAATTTAACTAACACAGTGCACACGCACCAGGAAAGATGCAAACACACAGCCGAGCACTGTTCACTTGCCTTTGTGATCGACAAAAACATAGCCGTCAAAGCGATCCCTGAAGAGGACTATGTCTTCCTGGTTTTTAAAGTTGATATAGGCTCTCGAGAACATGTGAGGGTACAAGCTGCAGAAAGACAAGATCGAGAGAG
>NW_009605109.1:0-1615 GCF_000690535.1 Cariama cristata
TGGTTTTGTATATTTTTATTTATATTATTAGTAGTATTAGTATCAATGTTATTATACTCTTTTCCATTGTTATTGTTTTATTAAAGTAGTTTTCATTTTCCAACCTGTAAGTCTCTCTCCATTTTCTCCTTTCCTTTACCTTCTGGGGAAGGAAGGGGTTAATAGCAAGCATCTGTGGTCGGCTATAATTTCCAGCCCAGCCTTAAACGGTGACACCCAGTCAGTCACACTAATTGATGCGGGAATGTTTATTTCAGTGAGATTATCTGATCAAAGGTCTTGTCAAATGGGATACCAAGAAAAAGTGGGAAGCCATAAACAAAATATGGAGACACAAACTTGACAGGCAAACATGACGGCAACAAAGACAAGAAACAAACTGGCTCTCAGTCAACTGCAGGCAAACTAGGACTTTGCAACTGATAAGGATGCAAACCTGAGGGTCCAGAATGTTGGAAAGGGATCTGTGGAGCTATGCCAACTAATGAAGGAATGTGCAGGGGAAGGGCATGTGGAGGAACAAAGGAGGGATGGACAGAACGTGGTATAAAACCGACCAGTCGTGTGTGGAAGAGGGCAGTCAGTACACTTGTCTCTCCGAGCCCAGCACCTGATCACCACAGACTTCTTACTAAATCTTTTCTTAACTATCTCTCTTTGTAATCTCACTATCTACCCCACGTGGATTGTGTTGTAAGGATGAAGTGCCAGCTACTGAGGGTCCTGTGGAAGTGGATTTGGTACCAGCAAATGGAGTCAGACTGGGAATGTGGTTGCCCCCGGCCTGTGGTGCCAGCTGTGGGAGCCAGTGAGGTCTCAGTGTCAGATACTGGAGCGGGCGGAGGTCTGGGCGGCTGGCTGCTGAGATGGGAACAGCCTGTGTCCCGAAAACCGGCTACTGGGAGGGACCGGTGTGGGTGAGGCGAGTGAGGGGCTCGGGGCCAGCAGCTGGAGCAGGACCATGGGTCACAGCTCATGTGCCTGGTGCTGGCTGCTGAGGGTGCCAAGCGCGGGTATCTTCCGGAACGCGGGTCTGCGTGTCTCATGTGCGGGCAAACTGCATGCTGGACTCGCCGGTGAGTAGGAGAAGCTGGGCCCAAGCAGGGTTATTGGGCAGGCAAGGATCCATGCTGTTGTCCAGGGCGACCTGTGAGCGTGGAGCCTGTGGGATGAGCGTGAGCGCTCGGCGTTTGCAGCAAGCATCAAGCTGGACCAGCCAGAATGTGGGCAGCCCCTGAGGCAGGTAAGAGGGCTGGGATCCGGGCAGGGCTACTGGTCAGACAGAGGGGCCGTGAATGTGCGTGTGCTTGTGCATCCAGAGCACCTCGTGTGTGTGCCTGCACTAGCGAGCTTTTGTCTCTGCCAGCCCAAGGGCAGAGGGGACGTGGCTGCCTGCGCTTGTGTTAAATGTGGGTCCTGTGTGTACGCACTGTTGAAGGCAGCACCTCATCTGTGGCCAAGTCGGTGTCCTGTGTGTGTCTGTGTGTCTGTCTCCAGGACATGTGCTCAGCTTCGCCACGGGCTGAAAGTGCAAATGGGAAGGTGGCAGCCACGTCCCCCTGCCCGGGGTCCCCAGCGGCTGGGCAGGGGGGGGCCCGGGCCGGGGGCGGCAGAG
>NW_009605109.1:1646-2934 GCF_000690535.1 Cariama cristata
CCAGCCACTCCTGACACCCCTCAACGCTTTTTAGCCATAAAAAGACTTTTTCTTTTCCCTTAATGGTGGCTTAATTTATTTAAGACGTTTTGAGGAGGAACCTTGTGGAATGTTTTCAGAAATATAAATAACCTGAAGATCAGCTGGATTCCCTCATCTTCATCCCTGCTGACTCCTTAGGAGGTCTCCAGTAGTTCTGTGAGCCCTGATTTCTCTTTACAAAAATTATACTTCCCAATATATCATATATTCCAAATCTGTCTGTGTTATTGTAGTTTCCACTATTTTAAATGTGCAGAGGCGAGGTTTATTAGTCTGCAGTTTTCTGGATTTTCGTCAGAAGTATTTTCAAAAATTTCCAAAATGTTTATCACCTTCAAGTCTACATATGCGTAGGAAGCTTAAGGAAAATATCATATTGGCCCTGCATATTCTCTTCCTGCTCTTGGCCTTTAAAAAAAAGGATTATTTTGAGTGTCCATACGTTTTGCAAATCAGCGCTCAAACTCTTTTTTTGGCCTGTCTTATTGTGCTTTCACATTTAACCTGCCAAATTTTGCGATCCTTTATAATTTACTCATTTGAACACAGCTTTAACGAATCAAAAGATTCCTCCTTGTTTGTAGCAACTGCCCTTTTCATTCTGTCTGGACATGCTGGCTTGCTTTTGCCATTTCTCAGGCCCTTCTGAGAAACATGAATATATAAAGATGATCTGCTTTGTCTCATAGTGGTGTCCTTACATAGCCTATCAACCTGAAAAACTCTAACTCATGGTTTTTAGCACTATTTTAAACTTTTTAATTCTTTTTGACAACTTTTCTCTTTTTTCAGTGTATTTTAAAGTTGTTCCAAGTCAAAAGTTACTTCTTCTCCTGGAGGATTCTACGCTAACTTCTTCACACTATATATGATTTTATTCTTTAAAAAAATCATAAGAATCCTAATTTTATATTGATCTATAAACCCCAATGAAAAGAAAGGAAAAACTTTGCTAGAGTGCGTGTGGATTGTGGTGGGTTTTTTGGTTTCTTTTTTGCCGGAACTTGGAAGTGCTGTGTAAGTAAAAGCTTATTTCTGGTTGTTAGCCACAGCTCAGCATACATATCTGTTGTTATCTATAATATATATAACATATGCTGTATGTTAGATATAGCATATATGTTAAATACAATACATATTATAAATACGATATCATATAGTATGTGTAATAGTATATCTGCACAATAATATATACAAGATATCTAATATACAGCATATACAATATATTATATATACACTATATATA
>NW_009605110.1:0-858 GCF_000690535.1 Cariama cristata
CCCTACCACGCCCCTCACCTGTCCATCATCCCCCACCAGCCACATCCAGGTACGGGCGGGGCAGCACAGCCTGACCACGCCCACCGGGCGGGAGCAGTACGCCACGGCCGTGGACATCGTGGTCCACCCGGGTTTTACCGTCACGGGCGGCGACCACGCCTACGCCGATGACCTCATGCTTTTGCGCGTCGAACCTCCTTTCGTCATCACCCCCGAGGTCCAACCCCTGCCCCTTCCCAGAATTCCACCGGCCAAGGGCACCAACTGCACCGTCATGGGCTGGGGGACCACCACCAGTCCCCAAGGTAGGGGTGGGGTGGGGGCATCTCCACCAGGAAGGGACCCAGATGGCCAAGGGATGGAGATCTCAACGGGTGTTGGGTTGGGTGGTGGCATCTCCACCAAGAAGGGACCCAGGTGGCCATGGGTGGTGGCATCTCCACCAGGAAGGGACCCAGATGGTCAAGGGATGGACATCTCAACCGGCGTTGGGTTGGGTGGTGGCATCTCCACCAAGAAGGGACCCAGGTGTCCATGGGTGGTGGCATCTCCACCGAGAAGGGACCCAGATGGTCAAGGGATGGAGATCTCAACGGGTGTTGGGTTGGGTGGTGGCATCTCCACCAAGAAGGGACCCAGGTGTCCATGGGTGGTGGCATCTCCACCAAGAAGGGACCCAGATGGTCAAGGGATGGACCCCTCAATGGACTCTCTACTGAGAAGGGACCCAGGTGTCCATGGGTGGTGGCATCTCCACCAGGAAGGGACCCAGATGGTCAAGGGATGGAGATCTCAACTGGCGTTGGATTGGGTGGTGGCATCTCTACTGAGAAGGGACCCAGGTGTCCATGGGTGGTG
>NW_009605111.1:0-223 GCF_000690535.1 Cariama cristata
GGGGGTGGGGGATAGTGTAGAAACAGGAAAATTGAAATTAATGCCCTGGGTGAAATACTAAATGCCTTGGGTGAAATGGCTACTCTTTTCTATGTGTCTGATGATCAAGATGGGAAACGAAGGATTCATACAGGATATAAAAACCTGTTGAAAATTAAATGCAGTCCCGGAGTGCAATTTTTTGCGGGGGAGGTGGGATTTCAAAGCTGATCGTTCATCTGAG
>NW_009605111.1:379-2080 GCF_000690535.1 Cariama cristata
TACACTATCTCTGCCAGTTTCTCCCCCTGCAGAAAGCCAGTCACACTGGCTGTTGCTCAGTGGACCAACTTCTTTAGCTCAAAGAATCTATTACAAATTTGTAGACCTATACTTGAAACCTTATGAATGATGCATCACAGTCCATGTAAGATTGTATGAGTGCTTCCTGCTGGGAAAGAAATAAAGGCAACAGTGATAAATAAATAAATAAATAAATAAATAAGAAGATAGATAAATAAATAGATAAATCTAGGTAGCAAATGTGAACCATTAAAGTATTGGGCCATGGTCAACAATTCAACCTACCAAAAGGAAAAAAATGTATTGTTAGATATTTACAAAATAAAGAAAAAGTAAGAAAACTAGATAGGAGGCTGGAAATTTAAAAAAAGGTGTCCTTTAAGTTGAGAGAAAAACAAGGAGGGCATCTCCATAAAGCAATCAAACCCATCTACTACAGAGCTTGTTTTAGACGGTGCAAATCACTGTTTTGAGCTGTCTGTCTCTCTACAGTGATTCCAGAAGTCTGACTAACCACGTCAGATTAAGCCCTGAGTTTTGCATACCTAAATGTAAGCAAGAATGATCCTGTTCATAAGGTTGCTGTGCATTATACAGAAGGACATATATACTTATGGGAGTGGTAACATCAAAGGCAAACCAGTGGCTTAGATCACCTCTCGTCTTACAGTTGCATGTGTTACATTCTTCTTGTTTTCCCAGATTTCAGAGATCAACTGCAGGATTTATTCTTCTCGTGACAAGTGTCTGTGTAGCTGTATATAGTTTTGTGTGTGTGTGAGTGTGTACAAATTCCCTACAAAACCAAAAAGTTACCTGTGAGCAGTCCCTGTTTAGGAAGAATACAGCTGTCTCTGTATATTAGTACTCCCTTGTCTGGAAAATGGGAGGGTTTATGTGCTTTTTGCCACAGTTTGATTATAAACCACTGAGGATACATATTCACTCTATCCAAATCTAAGAAGCACTAAAGTTTATGCTGCTTAAATCACTTCTGAAACTGAACTATATGGATCTCTGAATTTTATGATAATATTAACAGAGCTTCTGGTGAATCCCATTAGTTTTTTTAGTATTGTTTAATTTTACATGAGTAAATATAATTACTCCTTTTGTCAGAAATTCTAATACCAATTTATAATTCATGGAGTTAATTATGTTAACAAGGAGGCAATAATTTCTCAACTCTCTCCCCTGTAATTTTAAAGGATTTTGATCCCCCCCCACCGCCCCGTTCCTCATTTTCACCTCTCCTTTTACAATTTCTCTTCCAGCCATGAAGTTGGAGCATACACAATTCATCTGTGATATAATTATTTACCATGGTAACAGTTTGTGAATGGGATTGTGAAGTTGCAAATAACTAACAAGAAGCTTAAGTAGAACAGTCTGAAAAAAATACCCTTTTCAAGACAAGTTGATAGTCCTTTGAGGTCAGGAAAGCTTTGGTCTCCCCAGTATGTTGAAACAGGAGACAGTGAAAAGAAGGGTAGGTTGGGGCTTGTTCTTCTTCCTTTCCTAAAACCTTTGCTAAAATCTGAACAGCAAAAGAAGAGAAGTATTTTGGATGAGTTTGTGTATGTGCAAATTGGCCTGAGGGACGGAGGGAGGTATCTATGTAGAAATGACTGACAATAAAGATGTCACTGTCTAAGGCTGGGCCGGCTCTTAAAACGGGCA
>NW_009605112.1:0-2975 GCF_000690535.1 Cariama cristata
GCCTCGCTCCGCCGACGCACCTTTGGCCGAGAGTAGAAGTGAGCATTTGGGGAAGGGGGGTCGGGTCCCCCCTGCGCGGGCTGCAGCCCCTCGCACCCCCAGCCCCAGCGTGGGACCCGGGGAGAGGGACTGGTACCCTGCATCGGAGCCCCAGTGCTCGGCCCGACCGAGTTCCGATCAGCTTGGGCAATGGGGGGGCATCCTTACCCCCCTGCTCCGCCAGTGGCACTGTGTAGGTGAGAAAGGTGTGTGAGGTCGAGACAGCGTTTTAGCCAATATTTACTCTGAAATCCACAACTGTTTTGCCTTCGGTTTTTGTCATCTGGTAACCATTTTCAATATGAAGTACAGCGAATTTTTTTTTTTCTTTTTTTTTTTTGTCCGGTTTCAACAAGTTTTGGCAAACGCTTGGGAACTGAGCACTCCTCCAGCCTCCCATCCTAACCAATAAAGCACAAGTCCTGCAAACCTCTCGCTAGCGGGGCAGTGTTTGCTGCTCTGACTTGATAAAAGTGCGAGGATGAATGGAAGTCGTCCAGAAAATATAATTCCTAAGGGGTTCCTCTAGTTCTTTTTATTTCGGCAATCATTTTCAATACAGCGGCGAAAATGTTGAGGACATCAGATTCTTTGTGATAGAGTACGACTGTGACATACTGCTGAAGTTTTGTAATTAATATAATCAATTATTTTTGTCAGTGTAGATTTAAATTTACCAGCCCTGGAGTTCCTATAATAACAGTAGCAAGAGCAATAATAATAATAATATCCTTTGAAGTAACTGATTCCAGATTCTAGTGTGCTTTTCTCTGTTGGGAAAGAAAGAAAAAAAAAAAACAACCCAACCAACAACACAAAAAACCCACCACCAAACCCTGAGAATTTCAAAGAAATTCAGATTCGGACACTGCATCAGACCCCAGATCTGCTCTCAGGGTTATTGCTGCCGCTCAAGGAAAGCTGTGCAAAGTTATGCCTGCAGTAGTGGCAGCGCTCTGCCTCGCAGAGTGCAAAGAGCAAGCTGAAAATTATAGGCAGGGAGAAGTGCCAGGGTGGTACTATACTAATCCTTGCTGAGACAACAACTTGCGTTGGAGGCTCGCAGACAGTCCGAAATTTAATTTCGGGAGGGAAGGATCTGTAGACAATATAGTTGAGTTGGTAAAAGCCTGCCTTACAATAGCCTGCCAGAAGGTGAATGTCAGATCAAAGGAGAACTGAAAAGATGTCCTTTCATATTTTTTTTTTCCCTAAATCAGCCATGGAAACTTCGTGACTCCATAAAACATGTGCTGCTTTGCTGGGGAGACAGCCTCCAGTTTCCCCTCGGAGAAAGCTTCTCTTGCCCCCATGCTCGCTGCTTAACTCTTGTGTTTTGGTTTTTTCCTTTCTTTTTGAATCCATGATGCCCGAGTCATTTAGTGCCTTACTCATTTTATATCACACACAAATGGTTTTGCCCTTAACTTTCCACCTCTCTCCCCAAACAGGAACAAAGTCAGGAAATGAGGCACAAGACTCCCCTTGTAATGAGGAAAAGAAAACGACTTTACAGAAACATCCTGGAAAAGTCAAGTAAGTTAAAATACGTCTTCTTTTCGGTTCAAAGGAGACAATATTTTTTTCAGCTTAATGTTTAACGTACTTGCATAAACACAAATCAGCGACACAACTCCCCACCAGCAGCTGCCTAATCCTGCTCAATGCCTATTCATTTGGAGGTTCTAGAATTAATATTTGACGACTCTCTCATTGAAACAACAACCCCTGACCCCATGTGATTGCACTGTCACATTATTCTATGACATATTCATCTTGAATTCATTTACGGACGATTTGATTGGAATGAGGTTTGACATGTATTGGATCCTATTAAAGAAGAAGACTTTGATCTTGTTGATGGGGTTTACATGATATGTATCATCTTTACCAGGGATACCAGGCTTCCACAATGTGGTGTCTAAGTAGTTAGTGACTGACAGCTTATCTGACAGGAATACCTTAATCTTGAGGTACTGAATGAAATATTCTATTTAAAATAAGCATATGATTTGCTTGTCCTAGGGTAGCTCTAGGTCACAAAAAGTGGGAGGCAAACCTAGGCACAAGCCGTTGCCCGTCTGGGAGCTGAGTTCCCATTATTCGGCAACCCTGAAATACAGAAGTCCCCGTAAGTGGGAATGGGGCGAGGGAGTAGGAAAAAAGGCAGAGTGTGCCCTCGAGCCACTCGGCACCTTCTCCTCTTCTCTCCGAGGAGATGTTGGGATTACTGAAAAGCTTTCTTGAACCACCTCTTCCTAAACAGCAGTGCCTTCTGCCGGGGCAGGCGGGGACTTGGGCTTAGATCCTCTGCCTGCCCCTGTGCCACTCGCTACCTCCTTCATCCCCCCCTGCCCTAGGAGAGTTTCGAGGATAAGGAATGGCACAGGGTGATTTCTTGGTCCTCTCTCTCTCTCTTCCTCCTTTATTTCCCTTTATCACAGAAAATATTAGGACTTTCAGATTAATCCGTTCCCCTCCTCTCGTCTGGCAGTTGAAGCCTAAAGGTGACCTCGGGAACGTGCTGTCCGGAGAGTTCAGGGCATCCCATCCCGTCCCGTCCCAGCCCGCGGGCACCGGCGGGAGAGTTCCTAGCCGGCTGGTCGAGAGGGGAGGTTTCCGCAGAGGCGGGAGTGAGAGAGGACGGGGCTGGGTGAAGGTCAGGTTTTGCTCTCCCCGATGCGTCGCGGGGCAGGAGCTGCTCCTCGCGTTAAGCACGGCTCTAAGGGTGAGCAGGATTTGGACCCAAGGCAAAGAGCACGACACTTGGCTTTCTGGGGGTTTGCATCTCATCTTTACAGCAAGCCCTATCTTCGGCAAAGGTAGAAAGAACGGATAAGAGCCTTGCTGTGTGGGTAGATTCCTACCGAAACCCAAGGCAAAGTGTGGTGGATCTGTAAAGTCGCTCAGCAGCTGGGGCTGTCCCCATGCCCGGG